>NC_056744.1:961859769-962057269 GCF_019279795.1 Protopterus annectens | reverse complement strand
TGACTGTGCCTCTGTATAGTAGGTCACAGAAGGTAGCCCTATTAAGGTTTGTTTACTGTACCTCTGTCTAGCAGGGACACAGAAGAGATCCCAGGGGTAAACTTATGATCTCCCATCCACTCGTCAAGATTTTTCTTGAATAGGGCCAGTGAGGGGCTCTGCCTAACATGGATTGAGATTTTGTTCCAGAGTGAGGGGAGCCTCTGGGATATGAATCTGTCCCTCCAGCATGTCCTATTTATTTCTGTGCTGAGGTTCAAGTCCCTGGTGCGTGTAGCTCTAAGGGATTTGGATTTCCTGAGGTGGAGCTTGTCCATTAATTCTTGGTTGGACATGGCTTTATACGTCAGACACAGATCGCCTCTGAGTAGGCGGTACGCAACTGAGTAGAGCTGGAGGTTTTTTTAGCCGAACTGCATAGGGCATCTGTTTGAGTCCCTTGATCCTCTTGGTGAGGTACTTTTGGGATCTTTCCAGTTGCTGCAGGTGTCAGGTAAGGTACATTCCAAATGGGGCATTGTATTCAATTATGGGCCTGATAAGTGATGAGTAGAGGGGCACAATGATCTCTCTTGATGTAGATGTGAACCCTTTCATGATAAGGTGGGCTATATAGAAGGTCTTTCTAACCACTTTGGCAACGTGATTGTCAAAGGAGAGATTACTATCTACTTGGGTCCCCAAGTCCCTAATTACATCTTCCGTACTTAATGGATTACCACCTATGTGGTAATTTGTGGGCACTTTGTTTTTCCCAAAGGGGATGACTATGCACTTTTTGGCATTTAGCTTTAGGCCATGGCTCTGGCACCAGTTATCCGTCTCTGTGAGACCCTTTTGAAGGAGGCTTGTGTCAGCCGGAGAGTCGATGGCACCCAGTTTGCAGTCATCCGCGAACTTTGTCAGCCATAGTCCACCCGTGTTAGCCTGTACCTCAGAGAAATATATACCGAACAAGAGAGGTCCCAGGACTGAGCCTTGTGGTACGCCACTTGTAACTGGTTTAGAGTCTGACATGGCACCTGCAATTCTGACCATGTGGGTTCTATCCCTGTGCCAGTTTGCAACCCATCTTGTGACACAGAGGTTGAAATTTAAGCTGGTGAGCTTATTTTTGATGCCCAAGTGGGGTATTGTGTTGAAGGCTTTTGCGAGGTCCAGGTAGGCTGTGTGGACTACCTTCCCTTCATCTATGGCTTTGGTAACTGTTTCAAAGAAGTCAACCAGGTTCAAGAGGCAAGATCTGCCCTTAAAGGCGAATTGGGTAGGATCCAGTGTCTGGAGGTTCCCAATGTCTTTGTTTATGATTTCCATGATGATGCACTCCATAGCCTTGCAGACCAGGCTAGTCAGGCTTATAGAGCAATAGTTTCTGGGGTCCGTTGTGGCACCACCTTTGTGGAGCGGGACCACTGTTGCTGTACGCCATTCCTCGGGTACATATCCTGTAGTAAGGCTGAGATTGAACAGTGACTTTATGTGAGGGTTTAGTTCTTCTTGGAGCTCATGTAAGACGCAGCCGGGACACCGTCTGGTCCCATTGATGCTGTGTTTTTTGCTTTGGAGAGGGCAGCTCTCACCTGTGCATCTGTGATCTCAAGGAGGCTACACTCTGTTGGGATAGACATTTGCTCTTTTGGGGGGGAAAGGGGGGAGAAGTTTGCACTGAACCTTTCTGCCAGGATGTTGGCAATGTCTGTGGGTTCAGTGTATTTTTTTGTCATTTTGCACTAACTCAGAGCATATCTGGGAGTTGCCTCCCAGGTTCCTGACATAACTAAAGAAGGCCTTGTGATTGTTTTTAGTGTCTTGCACAGTTTTTCTTTCGAAGCTGGCCTTGGATGATTTTTTGAGGGATCGTAGTTTCTTGCTAGTACTGATCAGAGATGCCTTCCCTTTTTGGGATTTTGCTCTATCATGTAGTAGCTTCCTCCTCCAGTTGTATAGCTTATTTGTGGCCGGAGTCCACCAGACAGGTCTCCTGCCTTTGGAGAAGTGAGTCTTTGTTTTATTTGGGATAGCATGCTCCATGCATTCCTGTAGGTGTGCATAGAATGCTTTTGTAAAGGATTCTGCATTTTGGGCCGTATTTTCTACTGGCCTGGGGGCTTTGAAGGATTCCACCTCGGTTTTGAGAAGTGTGACGTTTGCTTTTGAGAAGTTCTTCACCGTGGTTTCCTTGGCTGGGGGTGGGGACGGGATATGGATGTCCAGTGAGATTAATTTATGGTCTGATCTTACCAATGAGGGGTATACCTCTGGTGTGGAACATAGAGGCCCCATGTTGGTAATGACCAGGTCCAATATGTTTTCCCATCTTGTGGGAGTGGTGACCAGTTGTTCCATAGCATTTGAATTTATAAATTCTGGGAACCGTTAGGCAAGGGTGTTGGGGCTTGAGTAGTTTTCCCAATCAATGTTTGGGTAGTTGAAGTCACCCAGTGTAATGGTGTGTGGAGTGACCTGTTTGCTACTTTGTCCTTTGGCTTTTCTGCTGCTGAATCCTTGAAATGGATGCACAAGACTTTAAACTTCACCCTGACTTCCTTTAGGGATCAGGGCCTCTTCATCAACCTCATCCAGTCTCATCTCAACAAAGAGCCTGGTTCTGTTTGATCTTGAACACAGACCTCCCGAGAGCCTTCTTAATGGAAGACAGGTTAACCTCTGTGACCCTATACATACAGAATGCCTTGGAAAAAAGCATTTCTGAGTGATAGGATTTGCGGATTCTTGCATCCCTATGGTGATGATGACTTACAGCATTCTTTCACATGAAGAAGCTGCAGTGGTACCTTAGGAGCAGCTGATGTAAGCACTCCTAATCTCAAAAAAACAGCATTGATCTGCTCTCCTGCATAAGGAAAGAGATGTCATGGTGGGTAAACTAGTTCCATCTCAACTTGGGAGTACCCTTCCGAGTATCCAAGCCCACAGTAACCTTAATCAAGAACTTCTGCAGTCTAGCCTGGGGTCACCTGGAACCACAGTATGAGAAGAAGCACATGAATTGAAGGAAATGATGAATGTTGTGATGGCATTGAAAGCCTTCAGTCTGGTATAGGAGAAAGACATTGTCCAAATCATCAAATACAGTATAAAAGGGATGCAGTACATAAATGTGCAGGAAGGAGCCCATGCATGGATGATTGCCCAACTGGTGAGCATGACTCTGATAGTAACTAACAGCCTTTGTGGAGAAAAAGATTTGGTAAACAGGCTGAACAGATCATGTATAGATTCACATGAATAGATATTAAACATGGATGTCTTCCTGAATCTGATCAGGAAGCAAGGCATGATGGAAATAGACCTTTTTGCCTCACCTGAGAACAGGCAACTGGAAATCTGCTGCTGCAGAACAGCAACTCCGAAGGCTTGGAAGGTAAATGCATTTCACCCTCAAAATAGGCAGGCCTGTCATAGGTTGGTACTAGGCTATCGGCCCTAGGGCCTATACAAGCCTAGTCATAACAATTCCTTGGTTATTTCTTCCCACAATATTTACTTCCCTGGACCCCTGTTTAGCAGGGCGACTGACATGATCCTTGAGGTGAATTTCCTATCTCCCATCCAATCATCAAGGTTCCTTTTGAAGAGGGCCAAGGAGGCGCTCTGCTTGACATGTATGGGCAGTCTATTCCAGAGTATGGGGAGTCTGTATGTCAGGAACCTATTTCTCCAGCATGTTTTGTTCATTGTGATGACAAGGTTTAGATCCCTGGAGTGTGTGGCTCTGAGGGATTTGGATTTCTTTAAGTGGAGCATGTCCAACAGCTCAAGGTTTGATATGGCCTTGTATGTTAAGCAGAGATCGCCTCTGAGTAGACGATATGCCACAGAGTATAGCTGGAGTTTTTTTAGATGGTGAACATATGGCATCTGCTTTAGGCGTGTGATTCATTTAGTGAGGTATTTCTTCGGCCTTTCCAGCTGTTGCAGATGTCTTGTGAGGTACATACCAAATGGGGCATTATAATCTATAATGTGTCTAATGAGGGATGAGTACAGTGGGACAATGACCTCCTTTTTTCTGGATGAAAAGCCCTTAGTGATGAGGTGTGCCACATAGAAGGATTTCCTGACTGTTGTGGTGATGTGGTTATCGAAGGTGAGCCCACTGTCTACCTGTGTCCCAAAGTCTTTCATCACACTTTCAATGTTTAGTGTACTGCCACCTGTATGGTAATTCATGGGTACATGTTTTTTCTTAAAGGGGATAACTATACATTTCTTGGCATTAAGCTTGAGCCCATGGCTCTGGCACCAAGCATCTGTTTTTGTAAGGCCCTTTTGTAGAATATCCACATTTTTTGGGGATTCAGTAATGGCTCCCAGTTTGCAGTCATCTGCAAACTTTGTTAGCCAGAGTTCCTTAGTGTTGGCCTGTACTTCAGAGAAGTAGATGCCAAACAAGAGCGGTCCCAGGACTGAACCCTGAGGTACTCCACTTGTCTGGAGCTGGATTTGGAGTCAGGTACTTTTACAGTGTGGGTTCTATCAGTAAGCCAGTTGACAACCCATCGAGTGACGCAGGGATTTATGCCCAGCTTAGTAAGTTTATCTATGATTCCAGAGTGGGGGATGGTGTTGAAGGCCTTGGTGAGGTCTAGATAGGCTGTGTGGACTGCCTTACCCTTGTCCACAGCTCTGGAGACTGATTCAAAGAAGCCAGTCAGGTTCAGGAGACAAGATCATCCCTTCACAAACCCAAACTGGGTGGGGTCCAGTGTTTGAAGTTTGCCACTGTCTTTGTTTATAAGTTCCATGATAATGCGTTCTATGCTCTTGCAGATCAGGCTCGTCCGACTGATGGGACGATAGTTCCCGGGAACCAAGTTGGATCCCCCCTTGTGGAGTGGGATAACTGCAGATGTGCGCCCTCGGTGGGCACAAAGCCTGAGGTGAGGCTATGATTAAATATGACACTTAGGTGAGGTGCCAGTTCATTTTGTAGTTCATGTAGTACACAGCCCGGGATGTCATCTGTTCCCATGGATGCTGTATTCTTAGCTTTGGAGAGTGCGGTTTCTACCTGTGTGGCCGTGATTACCAGAATTTGGCAATCCTTTGGTATCGAGATGGGCCCTATAGGGGGTGAGAGGGTGGTGAAGTTGGCACTAAATCGATCTGCCAGGATATTAGCAATATCCTTGAGATCAGTATATTTAATGCCATTCTGTTGTAGCTCAGAGCAGATCTGAGCATTGCCATTTAGATTCTTGACATAACTATGGAATGCCTTGTAGTTGTCTTTGGAATCTTTGGCAATTTTATTTTCGTAACTAGATTTTGAGGATTTTATGAGGGATCTCAGCTTCTTACCGAGGCTGGTAAGGGAGTTTTTTGCATCCTGGGATTTTCCTCTTTTCTGCAACAGTTTCTTCCTTCTGTTGTATAGTTTGTTTATGGCAGGGGACCACCAGATTGGTTTTCTTTTTTTGGAGGAGAGCATCTTGGTTCTATTTGGAATGGCACGATTCATGCATGAGTGGATGTGCTCGTAGAGTACCTTAGTGTAGGATTCAGCAGTTGAACTTTCAGATCCCGTCTGCATGGGTGCCATGAAGTTTGTCACTTCCGACTTGAGTAGCATGAAGTTGGCTTTGGAAAGGTTTTTTATGGAGGTTTCCTTACTGGGGGTGGGAGTGGGATGTGGATGCTTATGGTCAGACCTGACCAATGAGGGAGTGACCACTGGTTTGGAGCATCTATCTTGCATGTTGGTAATGACCAGATCTAGGATATAGGAGCCTGTGGGGGGGACAATGGATTAGTTGATCCAGGGAGTTGGAATTTATGAATTCCAAGAACTGTTGGGAAAAGATGTTGGTACCCGAGTAGTTTTCTCAGTTAATGGCAGGGTAGTTGAAATCACCCAGTATTAGGGTGTTTGGTTGTATCTTAATATTTTCCAGTATGTTTAGAAAGGTGTAGTAAGAATCTTGTGGCATGGTGGGGGATCTGTAGCAAGCTACAGTTTGGATTGCAATCTTACCTAGTGTTTGTTGCACTTGGAGAATTTCAGAAGCATTGTGTTGGGCAGCTAGCCTGGAGGTGTGAATATCCTTGGTGAATATGGGCACTCCTCCACCTTTAGTGTTTCGGTCGTGGTTTTGTGGCCGAAATGTGTGGTAAGAGTTGTAGCCTGGTATTGTCTTTCTATGTTTTTCTTCTTATACCATTGATCCCAGCATATTACTAAAAAACATCAAGGAGGAGCAGTCAAAAGCTATTATGATGGCAGCATTTTGGACAAAACAGCATTCTTTCCTTTTCCTGCATGGCCTAGCAAAAGAGAAGTGGAAGGTTTGCCCTTAGTGGATGGGACTTGCTCACTCAAAAGTCACTCCCCTCTGCACCCCCAACTTGGACATACTAAGGCTAACATCGTAGATGGTCTCACTCTAATGACAGTTATGTACACATGATAAACATTATGAGGGAGGCTAAAAAACAAAACAAGGAAATCCTAGCTATTTAAATAGAAAATATTCTCTCTCTGGTGTCTTTCCAAAGAATAAGACCCTAATACTGCACAAGTGACACTGGTCCTCAGTTACTTCTAAGCCCTTTTCAAAACTGGCCTTTCTTCTGCTTCCTTAAAAGTTCATGCCTTTGCCATCTCAGCTTGCCTGATCATGGATCCTTGTTTATACTCTTAAGCCTTCTATGAAACCATTATTAGAAAGGGGGTCTTGGATCTTAAACTTACAAAAAAGGAAATTGCAGCACCAAAGAATCTTAACTATGTCTTAGAGAAACTGACCCCCGCCAAGGGACAGCTGTTCTTGGCATTTTATCCTGAAAGATTCTATTCTTGGTGGCTGTTACTTCTGCCAGAACAATTTCAGAACTACAAATCTTGATGTGCAGGGACCTGTTTCCATTCATCCCTTATGACCAACGCCTCTTTTATGCCAGAAAATTGTGACAGGGTTGTTTCCGAATCAAGCTGTCCAATGTACATGTACTTTTCCTAACCCTGAAAACAAAATGGAGACAACTCTGCATTCCTTTCCTCATAGATGGCTAAGATTTTACTTACACAGGATTCAGGAGTTTAGAAAGATAGAACAGTTCTTTGTGTCCCTGGTAAAGAGAAAGGATGGGAACCTGTCAGCAAGCATTCACTCTCAAAGTGACTTGTGTATTGCAGTTATTGTTAGTTTATAGAAAACCTATTCCTGGTTATATTAAAGCCCATTCCACAACATTCCTCAGTGGCACAGCACCTAGTCTACTTTAGAAGTAGACCCTTGGTTCTCAATGCATACATTTTCTAGATTTTACAGTTTAGAGGTTACCCATAGAGCTAGGGCATCATTTTCATCTGCCATAGTGCAAGATTTACTTTTTTTGAATCCCTCTTATATGACCAACTACCTGATACATGATAGCTTTGGGAATTATCCCAGTATTGATGAGTGCAACAATGACTAATACAATGAACATAGAGCACTTTTGTTAGGAATGTGCCATAAATGTAGATAATCAGTTGCGTTCACTAATGCAGTCCAGGTTCCGTCCCTCCTCCTTTCTTCTTTAACTCAGAGGTTGGGCTGCTTACACACTTAGTCATGACTGTTTCAATGTTTTGGTCTCCAATCATGAACTTTTTGTAGTTAAGTGTATGGAATGCTTTCCCAAAACACAGTACAGAGAGTGAAAGTCCGTCAGTTAGGATAGAGGATTAAAGCGTTAAAAAAGCTACTTCCTGTAGTTCAAGGTGTGATTCTGTCAGTCTAGATTTTCCAGCTGTATTACTCTGAGCAAATCACTTAACCAGACAGTACAGCTGGTTCAAGTCTTTGAGGGTTAAATTGATCATTGCTGTGCTGTCCTCAACCCTGATTAACAAAGTATGTTAATAAATAAACAAGATCTATCCTCTACAAAGTAGTATTGTTTGATATCGCAATAACCTTTTGATGCTGTCTTAAAAACACAAATACCCTTAATGGCATATTCCCAAGCATTGTCTGTTAAATTTTTGGTCCTCATTTGTATCCCTCCAATAATTGTCAAGCACTTACCCCATAGGGTCATTCATTCTTCCTGTTCCCATAATCGTCTCATATGAGGAGAAGGAAGTGAAAAATTGAGAGCATGGCAATCATCCAACACGAAACTGAAGAGCTAAAATCATGGCCATCATCAAGCAGAGTTAGTTTTTTCTTTTTTTTTAATGTTGATAACACCCACACTGGTTGGAAAGCATTGTACATTACCCATTTTGATGGACCCATTGCATAATGCCAACTGGAGTCTCCAGTGATGATCTCACACTCCCTAAGATTCCAAGTATAAGAACAGCAAATTCCATGTGATGTGCTGCTAAATTTAAGAGAATTTTTAGTTCAGTATACATTTTATGAAGATTAGACCATATCTACTGTCTACATGCTGATTAGTAAGCCTTTTGATGTGGCATGGTATCAGAGTGGTGAAATGCCTAAGTGAACAGAAGAAATATATCCACAGAACTGAAGAAATACATTTTCTTTCAGTAATTTCTGTGTTTGGACCTACAGTAGTGCAGTTATTTCTTTCTTTTGAGTATTTTTTTATCCCTATTTCATCATACTGTAGCTCCCCTACACAGTACCTCTCATCCATCACTGGGTCTGACAGTCACCCTCCCCTTCTCCAGACTGTTAGGGCTAGATTTAATGCAGAACTTAAGTGCCTGGCCATTCACTTCTTCTTGAGGGTTCTTATTTTTTGCCCTACCCTGTTAGTTACCCCCTCTCTTTGCTCCTAGTGGTATGACTGAGGGGTAGGAATGCAATGGGAACTTGTGGCTTATCACCCTTTATCTGTAGCAGCTGCCTTGTCCTCACCATGTCCCATCTCGCTCTGCATCTCCTGGTGTGACATCCCCAGCCTCCATCAAGGATTCATTACAAAAGACTCCCATGGAACCACTTACCACCAAAGATGGTAACACCCATCCCTTCCTCCCTGGCTTTCTGTCAGATGCCCAAGCAACTAATTGAACCCAGGTTGCCAGGGCCATAGGCAGTGCACCACCAGACAACCTAGTGCAATTGTTTTTGGAGGCTTAATGCAGCTATATCCGTATGGACTTCTTTCACTGGAAGAACATTTGGCAGAAAACTAGAAGCCTTGGATCCAGAAATATGATTTGTTCATCACTGCTTGTGGATTAAATGGAACATTTGAAGAGGTATAGTGTGTTGTATTCTTGTGTGTGGTGGAGAAGAAGCCACATAGATGTTTATTTTGAAGAGGATAAACACAGAACAACAGAGCATAGAGAACATTTCAAGAATGATTGTGAGCCCTAAACAAATTTGCCAATGATTAGATTCTTGTTCTTTATATGAGCACAAGGTCCTACAGTGAGTATAAATACTTGCATTATTTAGCTTAAGAACAGAGGCAAATACTTTTTGATGAGCTGTATGAGTTTGCAGTACTAAAATAATTTTAGCATAAAAATGATAAAACAAGGGGCAGGCTGTTAAAGAGAAAATAATTCAGCTTATAAAAGGCTGTGGATGCATGAAGAAAAATAGGTTTGCAAAATAAAATGTGGATCAAATAGTAAAATAAAAATAAATGAGAGATAAAAGCAAGGATGTGTTGTAAAATGAAGGGATATGAAAAATAAAGTCATGCAAGGATCCAAGATGGAGACCAGAGAGATGACATTACTTTAAAGATTGCAGAAGTTGTGGCTATAACCCTAGGCGCATGCATTGTGCAGCATTCATTCTTGGCTTGTAAAATCTGTGTTAGAAAGGTACATTTTATAAGATATGTAAGGGTAAAAACAAATTATGCGAAACAACTTGTGTGCTGTTTAATAGAAATTTTAAAATGAGTGTTTTGTTGGCATTGTAGAAGTGAAAAGATTTAATACCCTGAAATAGAGAATTCATTAGAGATAGCAAAAAAGTAAGCCAAGTTAGACCAGTGATGGTGAACCTATGACACGCCTCAACATTTTAGGTGCCACACCAGCGTTCACCAACACCCGAGTTGCCAAAGAAACTGAATGTACAAAAATACAAGAAATATGTGAAGCTGCACTTATAAAACTCAGCAACAAAAATGTCCTTAATTGATGTTAATCAAATCAAATGCCATGTATTCCACATTCTTTTTCAGTTCAGTTCAAAATTACTTTTAAAAGTAGGTTAATTTTTTTGGTGCACTATTTTAAGCCCAGTTATCAGTGCGCATATCGTTTTCTCTATTGTAAGCCACTTTACTTTTACTTTTATAATACACAGCAGCACACATGATTGGATTGTATTTTTTTAAATAAATGAATGTATATAGAATTGTTTCTCTTTTGTTCATGGGGGGTGACACACCAGCAGAGTCAAGATAGGCATTTTCCATATTTTTGGCACGCCGAGCCAAAAGGTTTGCCATCACTGAGTTAGGGTCTATATCATACCTCTCAACCTGGAAACATCAAAAATCTGGACAAGGCCCATGAAAAATAGGTACAAATCCGTATGCTGTTTAACATAAAATTTGCATACATAATTATGTAACCCCACCCACTCCAATGGAATTGTAGGATACCAACTTTCATATACAAACTGAAGAACAGACGACCAAAATATGGCACCAGACTCCCCATGCGGCCATTTCAGTATCCCTTTACCTGGCTGTTTTGCCCCATTTACCATAAACAATAATGTGTGCATACTGCTTTACTTCTACAATGATTATTTGGATTTTATTTTTACACTTTATAGCACAGTGCACAAACACTAATAGACATCTGCTAAACAAAGCAATACTGTCTCACAATGAAAATAGACTTGGCACTAAAACTTCTCTGCCCTTGAAACTCACATTCATTAAAACAGCATTGAAACCCATACCACATGCAAAGAAAATGCATCTGGCCAGTGGTGGATAAAGATTACCTTTGGGCTGTTTTCAAATCATTGGCCCCTTGTACACAAATCAAGAAACATGCATGTGTTCTTTGATACACCGTCCTGACTTTATTAAATTATATTCCTTGTTTAATACAGCACACTTGTTAGACAGAGCGCATTTTAAATTTATTGTTTAAACATTTTTCCAGTAGGCAATGAAACAAAATGCATGAACCAGTAATGACAAGACTGCCCAGTTCAGAACATTTCCATCATAAAAGTCTACTTCCAATCTACACTCACACAATATATAAATATATATATATATATATATATATATATATATATATATATATATATATATATATAAAATAGAATGACAGTAGTGTAAGCCATAGGCATCTTGCACAGCTTCTCACACTTATGTTCAATTTCAGTTTTTTTGTTTGGTGGGGGGGAGGACAAAAGGCCAAAAACCAGGGACACATTTTAAACATTGCTTGTATAATTTTGGAACATTGCTAGAATAAAATGTTGTGCTACCACCAGTAATTTTCCCTACAAGTCTTGAACCCAGGACCCTGCGCACTACAGTCAGAGCAACATACCACTATGCCAAATCAGTAGTTTGTTTCCTGAAAGATAAGAAGACTGAAACTTAAATGGCTATCATTTAATGAATTCATTTCTCACTTCTCACCATACCTGTCATCCTCTTAGCACAAAAAATCTGGACAAAGCCAATAATGGGGGAATACAGCCCCAAAATAGAGACAAATTTCAAATACTGATCTTATAAACTTGGAAAATTGCTAGAATAAAATGTTTTGTGTTACCATTTATTTTCTGAAGAATATGAAGTCTGAAATTCAAATGTCTGTCATTATTTAATGAATTCATTCCTTCAGTGATTTGTCACAAAAATCCTGAAAACCACAGATTTTATGAGGAACAGATCAAAAATATGGCATAAACTCACAAGTGGTGGTGGCTAGGGACATTAGGCTCTGTTTACCCTGTACCCAATGTACAGGGTTTGAGCCTGAGTACCACTAGCCACCAGGTACATTGGAATGGGGGCATTTACACACACACACACACACACACACACACACACAGACACACACTTCAGAAAGTAGAAAACGTTCATCCTGCCTGCCAATGTCTATTTATCAAAACGTCCTTGCCAGAATACAGTTGTCTGTACCTGGAGATCATTTGCAGCTAATAACCGTTCCCGACTTCCCGCTCGCAGAGCAGTTGAACAGCCCTTGAGCACCCAGCCAGCAGTGTTGTTAACTGTCAGACAAAAATGCGCTCGATTTTTGTGATCCTGCCCCCTCCCTCCTCTTTGTTGTGTCTCCCCTTTTTCAATCATTCCTGTCTCCTCCTTTCTATTTTTAATGAAGCTATAAGGGTACCCAGATAAGGATGCCCCAATATAAAATGTATTAAACCCCTTTAGTTTTTAAAATATCAATAATTATAACTGCACAGTCTGCAACTTTCCTCAGGTATTTTAAACATGACTGTGCATAGCCATGCCCATCTCCAAAATTTATATATATATATATATATATATATATATATATATATATATATATATATATATATATATATATATACACATAGATATATGAAGTGCAAAGTAAAGTGAAGCTTATGTTGTGACTTAGTCCTTCATATCTACATAATCACTGACTTTAGATACACTTCTGTCATACGTAGGTATGTTTTTCAAAACACTTTCACTTTTCCTTACCCATCACAAATGCACTGCATTTAGCTCACTTAAATTTCAGCTGAGCCACACTTTTTGCTCATAACCATTACATACATATGAACTGCTGGACTATGAATACCACATAAAGTTTTCTTTATAAATATAATTAGTAAAGCAGCAGCAATATAGTACCTTGCTTGATGCCCTTGCAATTTGCAGCTACAGTGTGTCTAAACTTCATGAAACATCAAACACCAAAGTTTTCTGTTCTACTCTGCGGCTGCAGAAAAACAAGAAAAATGTAAAACAAATCTCTCTTGTAGAAGTCACAGCTGCTAAATGGAGGGATCCATGAAGATACATTCCCACTTATACAGCATACTAATATATGCATGTATGTATGCAAACAAGCAGTAAAATTTACATAGATTAGGTTCATAGTTTAGTACAAGGTTACTTGCTCTTGTGGGCACAAGCTCCTAGTGCAACCACCTAAACACCTTAAAAACGTTATGTTCCAGTCTGGGCTTCTGACCGAGGCTCAAATATTGCAAGAGGTCCTCTCCCTGCACCCTCCGATTGACAGCATGCTCCCCTCCTTCAAATATACAGCTTAGTAAGTGTACAAGTGAAGTTGCAAAAAAGGACTGACTTGTCCACAGTGATGCATGCTTATTGTAATTTTAGCCATCTAATTAAAGGCTTCTGTTGTAAATAAAAAGTACTAAATGCTTTACATCTGCAATTCCAAGTGTACTATGTAAACAACACAAATGATGGATATGTTGGTGAAGAGAGCAGCTGCACCGCTGTTTGGCATACAAGTTGCAAATGTCTGGCTACTCCCCCAACAGCAACACTCAGGAAGATGGTGCACAGTCCCAAAAACCTCATCCCTCATTATATCCGTTATTTACACGAACATTTTACCATGTGTATACATCACAGAAAATTAATCGGGAAATCTTTCTGAATAAAGTATAGTAACTAACTTTATCTGAAAATAAATGTATGTGTCAGCCTGATGCTCCTTTTGCTCACTCTCTCCAAATGTAAAACCCTGTGCATGATGGTCTGCCAGGTTTAAGACTGAACTTTATTCTTTTTTTCTCAACAACATGGGTGTTCCCCAAAGAAAGTGAAGTTAAGAAGCCATACCAACAGAAAATCTGATTCAGTGTAACATTTTCATCAGCTTACCCAAAGTAATGCCAAAAAGAGGAGAAAAAAATGCTGAAATACAGTGGTGAACATCAATGTCTCATAGACGGCACCATAGCCTGTCAGTTTGTGTTCAGTTAAAGTTCATTAAGTCAGCAACAGTACTTTCTTTTGGGAAATTGAGATGAAAGACCGTTGGGTCTGAGAAACAAAATAGCATTTAAGGTGTACTGTATGCATACAGTACAGCAGTCCTCGCCATTATCGACATCAACAATAATTTGATAATATCACCCCACCCCAAAACACATAGACAGTATGTCCAGCCCCTGAACACTTGGCAGCATATGCACACGTAGGTAAGTCTATTAAATAACTGTTCAGTTTCCATGGAGCTACATACCCCCTTTACCTAGCATAAACAAATCCTGCTTGGATATCTCCTCATAAAAAAATGAACTGGTTTCATTCCCGTTGTACCCCGACACACCACCTACCTTCACAAACAGCTCAATGACTGGTTCTTTGCCCTCTTTTACTCCGTTCTGTGGTACTGAGAAACACATAGTGCTGCTGCACCAACTTTTATTCAAGATTTTTTAGACCTTGGAAAGTCTTTTTTGATGGGCTAGGTGCTTCTTTTTCTGTCAGGAAGCTCGCGCCAGTTGCTAGCAGTCTACATTTTTCCTCTCAAACGGTCGCCCTGACAAATCGCTTGAGATGTCCTCTACTCTTCGCCACTTATTACGTTATACACATAAAGATATGTATGTCTCTCACAGGGTGTAGTAGGAGCTGCCTTATTCTTGTAGTAAAGTAGGAGCTATAGAGCTCTAATGGAACTCTTGCACTCAGAACTGATTCCATTCAAATGCTTCAAGTGGGCACGCCATGACTTCGGAGCTGCATTGTGTGTGCGTAGCCTATGACATCACAGTGGAACTGGAATAAAAAATATATATACGGATGTTCCGAATCGATGGTGCATGTGAGCCTTTGAGCTCAATTCTGATTGGCTGATAGCCCCGATGGCATTGACATTATCGCGCACATGAAAAGCGAAAAAAAATAAAGTGGAAAAAATAGGAAATTAAGGGGTGCCACTCTGAAATTGTGGCACCCCATTATTTGGACCCCATAACTCGGTAAAAACCAAGTAATTTGGTACAGTTGGGAGGTATGGTCTATATTGTAACATTGAAACTTCAAAAGAGTGAAAGTTCTTCACAAAAAAAACGAACCCTCAGAATGTCGAACGGCCAAAACAGTGATTTTTTTTTTTTCCTAGGGAAAAATATTCGCAGAGCTAACAAAAAAAAAACAGACAGGCAAAATAAAGTGGGGGGCTGTGCCCCCACACCCCCCTACTTATATATACCAAATCTGTGATCGCACCTTTTGGTCATTCAACATTCTGTCAGTTCGATATTCCGTGTCGATATAAGAGCGTTCGCTCTTTTAAAGTTTCGACTTTACAATATAGACACACTGAGTTAGACTGCTAAAAAGATGTACTGAGATGTCATGACTAGAATATAGAATTTAAGCTAGATACAGTTGTGCGATGTTGCATTGTTCTCTAGGCACCTTTAAACAACTGGGGCTAGGTAGTTGCGAACAGAGTTGTATGTACATTGCTAACCTATTTGGCCACTGGGTGATGAGATTAGTTCAAAAGTTGCTGGCTGTGAGTATAAGACATAGATATTCAATCTGCATTTTTGAAATAATAGCATTTAAAAAAAAAATAATTACTGATAATACTTTGGGTCATGTAGGTTGTGAAAAGCGAGGGAGGGTAAAACAATAGGCTGCATATGTATGGAATGAGTCACAAAGTCAGAGAGGCATTCCAAATACCATGCAGAGCATAGCAGTCAGTGATGCTCTGCTTGATTGTGTTGATTTATTTTAGAGGTTTAGGAAGCTTGCCTGGAGAATATCACATGCGTATAAAACTTGAAGTGCCAATGATTCAATGCTGACAGAAGAGTACTTGTGGCTCTAAAGATTAAAGTTTAAATGGAATTAAGAGAATGCAAAAATTTTGTGTCATTAGAAGCAGTTAGAGGGACAGCCACGGTGGTGCAGCAGTTAGCGTTGCAACCTCACAGCAAGAGGTTCTCCGATTCGATTCTCAGCTGGGGTGCCTTCTGTGCTGAGTCTGCATGTCCTCCCTGTGGTCGTGTGGGTTTCCTCCGGTTGCTCCGGTTTCCTCCCACATCCCAAAGACAATGCTGTAGGTGGATTGGACACTCTAAATTGGCCCTAGGCATGAGTGTGTGCATGTGAGTGCCTTCTGTGAAAGTTTGGGCACTGGGCTGGCAACTCAACACCGTAAAACTCCACTGCCAGTCATGAGCGGACAGGTGATCCGCTGTGGCGACCCCAAACCGGGAAAAGCCAAAAGAAGAAGAAGCAGTTAGAGCTAACAGAATGTGTGAATGGTATGGTTACTGTTGTGAAGAATGACATGATTTGCATTTGTGTTGCTCTGCAAGAATCTAAATAGAGTGATAAAAAGAAAATATAACCCAGTGTTTTCAGCTGAAGAAGTGTACTCAAGAATGTGAAATGCTATGTTCTCTTTAGTACTAGAAGCAAACTAAGGTTTCTGCTGGAGAGAAGTACATGAAACAAACTCCAAACTATGTACACTTAGTATGCAATTAGGAAGATACAGATTATTTTTTTAAACAAGGAACAGCTTTATTAAATTAGAACTTATGACATAGGCACTCATATATTTATGTAAATGAAAACAAGCCATATTGACTTAATTTTAGTTGCAAACATTATACATCACTTATAATCAGTCCAGTCACTGTCACTGAAATATTACATAGCTCATTCAAATCCTACCTTCTTTTAAACCTCATTCATCATCTGCATGTATTGTTCCCACAAGAAGATAAATATTCTTTAGACTTCTGCTTGGTATTTTGTCACCACCAGAGGTGCTCCACAGAGCTGTTGCTCAAGCAGTTGAAGGAGGAGCTGATGTTGTAAACATAATTGATAACCTGTTAGTGTGAAGTCAAACAAAAAAAGAGCAGCATAAGAGGCTGCTACAGCGGCTGAATACATTTATTGATTCTGGCACTATTGCATTTTTTTGTTGATTTTTGGACCTGTGCATACTGCAGCAGTCATATGCTTGTATCTTTAAATCACATCCCATATTACCATCTTCTTTCATATACCAAGAATTAAGCTATTAATTTATTTTGTTTTCATGTACGTTTTGTCTATATTAGTCATTATGCATGTCAGTCAACTTTTTGCTCCTTCTGTAGCCAGCCTGATAATGTTACCATCCATTGCGGTACAGGTAAGTGCTGGGAAGTTTAATGGTCAGGTAGTGTGTGTGTGTGTGTGTGTGTGTGTGTGTGTGTGTGTGTGTGTGTGTGTGTGTGTGTGTCAGTGTGAGTGCAGTCAGTTGGTGAGTGTCTGTGTGTGTATGTGCAGAATTATTGAATGCATGTGGATAGATTGTGGTGGCTGTCATATTTCCACACACCCCTAGAGTGAACAGAGACTGGATAATTAGGTTGGGGAACAATAGCCACCAGGGAATGTACATCACCTCATGCCTTAATAGCGCTTACATTTGACTTGGTTCAGGGTTGAGGGGGTAGGGATACTAGACACCTGGAACACACTATATAGTGTGCCTTAAAGGCACTTAAAAAAGTTGAGCAGGCAATTAATAGATACTATGGATATTGTAATTTGCTTGTAGTCACTAAAGTAGATTCTAAGCCTTTACCCTTCCAACTTCCATAGAGGATATTAGACTTTTGCAGCACCACTAGACACTAGAAGTATAATGGAAAAATAAATTAAGACTTTGGGGGGAAAATAATGTAAATTAAAAAAACAGGGAAAACAGCTTTGAACCTTGCATCTTTGCCGCAGGAAGCATCAGTATTTACCAGATGCACTAGCTGATAAATTAGTGCAACAATGGTTTGTATAACATATATTGAGGATCTCTGACATTATTCAAAGCCTGCAACAGTTTGTGAGCTACTAGTGAGAGGGAGAGGAAACCGCATGTTCTTCACATTGATTACTTCTGCATTAACCTGAGCTATATGGGTTATATCCTGCATAAGATACAACAATGGGCCAGCTTCATTTCACCTTTCTTGCCACTAAACTGTTACTTAGCCCGAGCTGAGCTAACTAAAAGACAGGTTTGGGTGCCAAGCCCTTCAGAATTTTCCTGCCTGTGTCTGCTGGCTTTTGAAGATCGTCGGTCGGCTTGTGGTATTCCATTACTGGGCAGATAAGTTTCCTTTTGGGGAAAACCCTTCCACATTTAATTTTTAATATTTAAACTTACTTTCCTGTGCATGAAAGTATATTTTAAACTAGGAATATGTGTTTTATTGATTGCCAGCGTTAATCTAGTTATAAATGGGAAGGCACTTTTGTTTCTGACAGTTTAAAAGTTAATTTAAACATTTTAATATTATTTGTTTCAATTATTCTTTGGGTCTGCAAAAGTGTATTAGAGAGCTTATTACTGGGAAAAGTGATTTCTAATACTTTTGAAATTTTGCCAGCTTGTGCTGCTTAGTTTCCCCAGGATACAATGTCGGTCCTTCTTCCAGCCACAAAAAGTTAACTAAACAGTTTTTGCCACCACAACAGGATAGCAGTTTGCCTCAGTCATTGGTGGGCGACTCTGCTGTGGCCAAAGATGGTTCCTCAGACCACTCATTTTTTTCCCAGATCCCTCTGGTGTTGTCCATACAGCCACTATGGACTGGGTGGTTAGAAACATCCTCTGCAGCTGTTGGGGTCCCCTTAGTGGACAGGAGAGAGCCACTTGCCGGTTTTGGTAGAAGAGGCAGAGAAAGTGCCTCTGCTTAGTCAGAGTGTTATTCCTGCCCCTGGGGAAACGGTTGCTGCCATTAATAATCCTTTTTGTCCTAACTTTCCTGTCAGAAAGAAATGTAAAACTTAACATGTAGCTTCTCTTGGACCAGTTTCTCTGGACTAGAGTGGTTTGTGAAGCCTGGCACAAGGTTTTATACAGGCTGTTGACCCTTCTTATCAGGTGTGTTTTTTTGTGACAGAAAAATGGATACCTCTTTTCCCGAAGAGATAAAAGAAACGAAATCAGGAAAGGAATGTGATCTGACAGATAGTTTTTTTCTTCTCAGATTTCTGATTTAGACTCTTCTGATTCAGACTCGGAGAAGAGCATGCTACTAATTCTCCATCAGGGATTCTCTTTCTCTAAGACTATTTCCAGAATGTTCCAGTGTTTTCAGTGAGAGAACACTGAGGTTTCTCAGTCCCTTAGAAAATACTTTAATCGTGACAACTACAATTCCCCAAACCTCCCATCCACCAGTGCTGTCAGCATTGGAGCATTTGTTTGTCACAGATTGAGGTTTCCCCTGATAGCCATCCTGCTGCACCTAAGAAACCAAGTATCATATACAAAGTTTCTCAGTATTTCAAAATTTTCTAAACTCATCACAGACATGACTCACCAGCTATAGCTTTGCTGCTGCCAAGTATTTTATTAATTCTAATCATTCTTCTTCTGACAAGGATGGTAAAGCAATTGATAAGTTTGGGAAAACGGTGTTTGCTTCTGCAACTTTAATTTTTAGAGTTTTTGATTGTCAGGCTCATATGTTAAAGTTTATTCTGATTAATTGCCTGTGTAAGGAATGTTTTATCTGCAGTTCCTTCCCAGTAGGGAAAAATCTGCTTTGTGTGGTACAGTTCTTCAGTTTCTCAGGTCAGTAATTATTTAAAGTATGTTGTCATAACTGGTACTTTGTTGAGGAGGTATGCCATGCTTTTTTCTCAGGACCTACAAGAAGATGTAGAAAAATGAGATTTTAAGTTCACCTCTGCATAGAGATTTAGTTTTTGGACTGTCTGCTGCAGAGGTTATCAAAATGTGATGAGAGGGCTAAGATGATACTGGAAATCTCTCAGATTTTTCAGCCCTCCTTCTCTAAACTTTCCAAGGGATTTTATGCTCCCTTATTCAGTTTTCACAAGAAACAAAATGAATAGTCTCAGCAAAATGCTGGTAATTAGAAGTTTAAAAAAAAATGATGGCAAGGAGGTTCCAAAAAGAAATCAGGACCCCCCCCCCAAGAACACAGGACAGTCAAATAAGTCATAATGATTATATAAGGACCAATGTCCCCCCCTTCTCCCACCCTGGCAGTCCCTTCAAGAAAGTATGAATGGCAGTGGATTGCTTCAGACAAATGGGGGTCTAAAACTAATTCAGCAGGGTTTCAGATGGCAACGGGAAGAAATTCCACCTTTCCGGGGAATTCTTCATTGTATGCCAAACCAAAACCCTATGTGTCCTTCTTTCCATGTGCGCTCTCAAAGGGTAATAGAAACAATTCCTTCTTCACAGCTGGGAAGAGGTTTTTGTTCAAGAATGGTTCTCGTGCCAAAGAAAGAAAATGCCTGCAGACCAGTTCTGGACCTTTTGTTTCCTAAACCAGTATTTGATAGTACCCAAATTCAAATGCTTTCACTTCACAATCTGTTGAGGTTTTTGTAACCTTAGATTTAAAGGATGCGTAGCTTCATATTCCTATCCATCCAGACTTCAGATATTTGAGAATTTATTTTTTTAGATCACATAATCAGTTCTCTATCTTACCCTTCGGGCTATCCACTGCTCCAGAAGTGTTAACAAAGTGTCTCCAGTTGCAGCCCATTCCAGGCTATAGGTTATCCACATTTTTCCAAATTTAGATAACTGGTTTATCTTTACAGTCTTTTTTCAAAATGCCAGGGTTGAGAGATCTTCAGTGCAGGCTGGGATTATAAGAGAACATTCAAAATTATTTTTTGACTCCATGGGCATAGCATTGTGTTCCGGGGTGCCTGTTGGACACCTCAGTTTAAAGAGCTTATCTTCCACAGGGAAAAAAAAGAAATATATTTAGATCTATTCCAGGAGTTTTCCATTCAGACTTTGGTCACTTCAGGGGAATACCTCAGGATTCTGGGTTTCACGGTGTTTGTGATTCTTATAATACCTTTGGCAAGACTTCATGTGAGAAAGATACAGTGGTATCTGAAGTCTCTCTGGTTCCAACACCAGCAGTCCTTATCTTTTCAGATTCCAGTTCTGGGAATTATGAGAAGAGAAACTATTTGCTAGAGATAGCAAATATCCATGAATCCAGGTCTCTTCTTCTCCCCTCCTGCGCCAAAGTGGTCAGTTACCATAGACACCTCAGACTTTGCTTGAGAGCAGTGTCAAGAGGGATGAAAGTGCAGAGTCTTTAGGAGAACAAAGACAGACTTAAGCTCATAAATATAAAATAAATGCTTGCCCTTATCAAGACAATCAACTCTCTGAATCATCTTGGGTCCCCAGGACCCTTTCTAGTTTTTACGGGCAATATTATTGTGATGCAGTACTTAAACAAGCAAGGGGAACCAGATTTTACCCCTATGTAGACTTGCCGTGTTAGGCTGGGATATAGCAGTACAGCACAATCTCACTCTATAGACTTCCTACCTTCTGACAGAGCAAAATGATGTGGGAGGCAAGTGGAGCAGGACAAAGGCAGACCCTCAGGAATGGAAACTAAATCAGAGGGTCTTTCAAGATTTAAACCCATGTGTGAGGAGTTCCTCAAGTAGACCTTTTGGTCTGTTCTCTAAACACTCAGCTGACAAAATTGTGCCCCAGAACTCAATGCAAGAAAGCCTGGAAGACAGATGCCTTTTCTTTTGCTTGGACAAAAATGTTCCTCTATGCTTTTCCACTGATATCCAGGGTACATCTGAAGATTCAGAAGAAATCCCCTAAGATCATGGTGGTCACTCCCTTTTGGCCCAGACAACAGTGAAATTGATCAAGGGTAATATCCACAAGCTTCCTCACAGACTGGATCTACTAACACAGGAAAAGGAGTGTTTGATAGATTGTGACCACAAACAACCTCAATTGTCTGCCTGAGTGATAGGGCCTTAATAGCTTTTATGCACCTATTTACAGAGAAGGTGCAGTAGGTAACAAAAAAAAACAAGAAAGCCTGCTACTAGAAAACTGTTTATAAGCAAACAGAACATTTGTCTCAGTTGGTGCTAACTACATAACCAGGACTCATTTAGGTCTAGTTTTTCTCTGGTTTTGCAATATTTGTGTGAATTACTTTCCTAAGACATGTCTTACTCCTCTGTCAAGGTCCATTTGTCTGCCATTTTAGCACATCTGCCCATGGATCCCCCTCTTTCAAGGCTGTTTCATGTCAAACTGTTTTTGAGTGGGGTATTTCATAAGAGACCTTCAAGAAAACTGGTGGCTGCTCCTTGGGATCTTAATTTTGTGTTAGAAAAGCTAACACTTGGCTTCATTTAAACCAGCTCATCCAGTTGACTCGATGCTCTTCACATGGAAAACACTTTCATTGGTTGCTGTAGTCTCTGCATGAGGTGTATCTGAGTTGCAAGCTCTTATAGTGGGTCATCCTTCTCATTTTCCACAGAGGCATGGTTTCGTTGAACACTAATCCTTGTTTTATGCCTAAATTGGTATCCAAGTTTAGTTTAAGCCAAACTATCCATCTCTGTGTATTTTTCCTGAACCCAAAAAGTTAGGGAGAAAGGATACTTCATACCATGAATGTCCGCATACAGTTTGGGTACTATCTTGACTGAATAAAATCTTTCATAACTTCTGATCAGTTTTTCATTTCTTGTGAAGGCAATAAGAAGGGACAACCTGTCTCAAAGCAGACCATTTCCAAGTGGTTGTCTTGGGCTTTTATTTTTTTTATTCCAACAACAAGAAAACTATTCCAGGCAGGGTCAGTGCACACTTTGCTAGGGCCATGGTTTCAACTATGGCTTTTTGGAAAGGGTTGGACACAAAGTATTCTATAAGCAGCAATTTGATCTAGCATGACAAGCTAGATTCCTTCTCCAGGTCTAGGTCAGATTTTGCTAATTCTTCCGGGGTACCTGGACCCTACTCCTTCCACCTTCCTAAGCTGTGGTAATCTATTACCCATATAGCTTAGGCTACTGCAACGGTGATCAGTACAGAACATAGTACAGGTATGTAAGTACACTTACCATAAAAGTAGATGTTTGAATAATCGCTGCAGTAACCACTACCTCCTTCCACCCCCACCCCCAACCCCCATGTTTTTAGCATGTTTTGTAGGCCACGGTGTGGAAATTTTATTTTTTCTGTTCCTAGAAATGTCCTCTCATGGCTCAGCCTCCCTCTCTCAGTTGGCATGAAAGCTCTGTCTGTCATCTCGTCTGGCCAGCTGTTATGGCCTGTGCAGGATATAACCCATGTAGCTTAAGCTTCTGCAGCATTGATCATTTGAACATCTACTGTTATGGTAAGTTTACTTACACACCTGTACTTTCTCTGCCCTGCAGTGCAAGAATTCTACATGAAGACAAAAGTAACTGTGGGACACAGACACTGTGACGGGCTTTAATTATTCCTTATAGAAATTTAAAACGTTGCTAAAATTGCTTTTGCACTAGCATGCTTTTACAGAAGGTTATGAAGTATGAAACTCTAATGTTTGGCAAAATGACTGAATGTAATTATTCATGAAGTACCAGGGCAAGGAAAAAGGAGACCTCGAAAAAGTTTTGACAACGGGGCAGGTAAGGTGTGTGTCTGTGTCTGTGTAAGAGTGAATGAGGGAGGGTACATGTGCCAACACGATGGTTGGGTCGCCAGTTTTGACTACCTTAGAAATGTGCAGATTAACACTAGCAGTAGTTAACAAAGATTCAGATACATGCAAATTAACCAATAATGAAGTCTCTTCTCATTGTGCCTAATGTGTCTGAATACGAAAAATACTTTCTGTAGACAGGGCCTTTTTACCACAGACCTTAACACAAGCTCTTGGGAAGAGAAGGCAATGATTCCCTGTGGGAATACAATTATAGATTTCTCTGACTGAAACTGCAGGAGTCTATATGTCATTGCTGAAATGAAGATTTCAGATGCCCTGAATATTCCAAATAAAGGCCTTACTGTAATTGTGGATATCCTTCCATATCACTGTTACAGTATTCTTTGCATAAGAGGATTCTCTGCAAAGGATGGCCCAGCATCTGCCCACTGTGGCACAGCCCTTAAGAATATAAAGTCATATGCCACAAGTATGCTCCCCGCATAAGGCGTAGGCATAAAGGTGACATACAGACACACATTCCTCAGAACTTCTTTGCTGGCAGTCTGAACATCATCCTTTAAATGTAGGTCTGAGTGCTGCTTCTTCTGTGCTGGTTACCGAGCACTGTTTCAGATAAGTGCCCTATTGGGGGTTCTTATCTCTCTCTACTTTTATTTTTGTGAGATTACCTGTCATCCAGAAAAGGAAAATTTAAGTGTTGGAGGTAGTCTCCCCATAAAGATCATTACAATCGGTGTCTCTTCTGTTTGGGTGCTTCTCATGACCATACACATTTTCTATCTGCCAAGCATTCGTTCCGAAGACCTTACATATTCATCTCTCCTCCTTGTCAGTTTATCTGGAAAACCAATGTCCTAAACGGTTGGGTGCAATGGTGGTATCTTCCCATCCTGAAGGTCTACCACCTGCCAAGAAAAAAGCCATTTCAGCTGCTGTTCTGCCTCCCCCAGACATCTCCGTTGAGGCTGATGAAAGCCCAGTGGATCACCTGGTTGTTGTCTTAGATTTCCCTACTTTGACCCTGTCAGAGGCCGGTATGGGTCCAACTTCTCGCACGTCCTCAGAAGCTCTGCAGACGTCCCCTCCAGATATATTTCCTCTGCTGCTAAAGATCCCCAGCATGAATGGCAGTGTTTTACCCAGGGGTTGTTTAATGCCATATTCTTCTCAAATCCCTTCTCCCTTGCATTATGGATCTGAGGAGGAAGACTCTATTAGTCTAGAGTATTCCTTAGAAAAACTTTCCTTTGTGGGCACTTTCTCACATGATGAAATGTTTCAAATGGAACTGTTCTCAGGATTCTGATATTCGAAACAGGTATTATGAACTCCTCCAGATGGAGTCTCCTAAGCCCTTTGCTTTATCTCCAGTCATGGCTGCCCTTTTAAGTACATTTTCAGCAGCCTCTGTGGCCCCTCATTCTCAGCCTCCAGCCCCTAAGAAACCTGATAGACTTTATAAAGTTCCTGATTTTTATTTATTTTTATTTTACATTTGTTTATTGGGATGGTCCGTCTGGCAGAGTGCCCATTTTCAACGGTGGCCCGGGGAGAAAAGCTCCATCCTAAACTTACATACAAAGTCATCACATCAAGTAATAGAAATTATAGCCAGAAAAAAATGAGTGTAAACATATTTACAGGATAAATTTTAAAAACAAAAGTATATACATAGTATCATAGATAGTATCAAATAGAACAAGAGTTTTAACACTTGAATATAGACAAATATATGGTTGAACTTGTATATGTGGAGGAACATAACATTAGTTAGGAAATTAAGTAGGGAGAATCATCTAGGCAAAGTAGTGCATAGTTAGTAGTACTTCCGTGGTGAGAGTTGCAGCTAGAAATTTAACTCCTTATAGAGAAGTAGTTTTTCTTAGAAGGGATATGTTAACAAAGTTGGTACATACAGCCAAATTGTATAAGTGGTGCTAAGTTAATAATTAACCTGGAGTGTTATATGCGCAAAGCCAGGATTCAAATAAGTGTCTTTTGAGAGATATTTTGAAATTATTAAGATTGCTTATGGATCTAATACTATGTGGAAGGGTATTCCAATTTTGGCAACAAAATTAGAGTAAAGAGAGTTGCCTGCTGTATTGGATACTTTGGTTACTTGGAGTAAATTTTTGTTAGATGATCGAAGATTATGAATGTTAGAATAGGGCTGTAGAAGATTTTTTAGGGAAGGTACATTGTCAGGATTGTGCATTATTTTGTGAGTCATTATTAATTGGTTATGTAGTTCATAACATGAGAGTTCCAACCAGGAAAGATTTTTGGGGCATTGACACTGATGGGTTGAATGTGTGGAATCTGTTGCAAATTTGGCAATCTTATTGTAACATGATTCTAATTTACTTAGTTCTGACTTTTTGAGGTTGGTAAGTATGGGGGATGCATATAAGAGTGAGGAGAGAAGGTGGGTTATAACTATGGGGATCACCTACAGAACACAGAGACCCCAAAACACCATCACCCATGTGGCTGACACTCACAATATCGACAGTGTCAGAACTTCGCAAAAAAATAAAATTTCCTTTTTTGTGCTAGCAGGGGGGCTCCACCCCCACACCTTTAATATACCAACTCCGAGGTCGAACTACAGTGCAAGAATGGAAAATTTTCCATTCCGCACTATTGGGAGATAGCGTTTCCCTATTGTCGATATTCTGAACATCAGCCATATAGGTGTTGACCCAGCTATGGCTATTCCTTTAGCGTCTGTTAAGAATTTTTTGTTTCTATACATTGTTCCCATTTTTTTGTGAACCTTTTTGATTGTGTTAGAAATGTGTATATCAAATTTTAGCCTGTTGGCAATTATGATGCCTAATAGTTTTGTTTGGGAATCTGGGAAAATCCTAGTTTTATTACTGGCAGTGATATAAAAGTTAGCTGGGAGGTTAGTAGGTTTAGATGATTGTAGATTCTTGTACAAATGTCCTTCTGCTGATCCTTATGTAGTGTCTTTCTTTTCTGACAAGCTTTTTAAACTTTTGCCATCTACTAAACTATTTTCATCAGACAAGGTCTCTAGAGCTATGGAATGTTTAGACAAAAAGGTATATACTGCTTCCACCCCTGGCTTTTTGGGATGTTAATTACTAGACTTGCAATTTGACCGGGTATGTTGTAGCCCTTCCTTCACAAGCTTCCCAGGCAATCTCTGACCTCCCTGATTCAGGAGGTTCTACCTCTCAAGTGGCTCTTCACTCTGTTAAATGTAGTTATGATGCAGCTGATACTTGTCTAGGGCTGCTGCCTGTGGTTCGGTTTTGAGACATTACTCTTGGCTTCATTTCCAGCCTGTACCTGATGTTATCAAGGCTAAATTTCTGGATGCTTCTTTGATAGTAAGAATTTTTTAGTGCTGCTGAGCTTTTATTTAAAGTCCCTCCAGGATAAAGGCAAGGCCTTGCAGGAATTGAAACATATTTTTGTGTCTCCTACTCCAAGTTCCAGAGGAATGATCCATCCAAATCTGCTTTTGTTTGCAGATACCCTTGCCCTCCTCATAAAGGTAAGAATGGTTCTAGGTGTATACCCCAGCTAAGTCTACTCAGAAACCTCCTTTTCAAGACAAACCAGGTTCTGTTGGACAGTTTACTTCCCCTTTCCCTGGGCCAGGTTCCCTTATTCCTTCATCTTTCCCTGTCCCTTCCCAGTTAGTTAAGGGTTACTCAAGACTCTTGGCTTCTGTTTGTCTTCTGCCAGGGATATTTCATGGTGTGGAAATCCCTTCCTCCATTTCTGGGTATCCCTCAACCTCCTCAGGAACAGCTTCCTTTCGTTCCAGAACTGATTCAGGGACTTCTGGCTCAGGGTATCAATCAAGTTGTGCCCCCTGCCCAGGAAAGGAACAGGTTTTATTTCAGGATGCTTCTGTTTCCCAGGAAGGAAGGTACCTGGAGGACTATTCTGAATCTTTCTCAGCTCAACACCTTCCTAAAGGTACCTTCCTTTAGGATGCTGTCCCTTCAAACTCTGTTCCTCCTCCTTCTTCCCCAAGCTTTCTTAGTATCTCTGTACCTCATGAAATGCCTATCTTCACATCTCTATTCATCCCCTTTTCAGGAAGTTTAGGTTTCTGTGTTTCTTCCTTGCATTTTCATTTCTCTGCTTTGCTCTTTGACTTTTCTACTGCCCCAAGGGTATTCACCAAGTACTTTGCTCCTGCCATTGCCTTTTGTAGGATAAGAGGGGTTCAAAACTTTCCTTATCTGGATGACCTGTACATTCAGGCTTCTTCCTCAAGGTATTCGTCAGCATCTCCAGTTTATGGTTTGTCTCTTACAAAGCCTAGGGTTTAAAATAAACTTTCAGAAATCAGTCCTGGTTCCTTATTCCTTCTCAGAATCATGTTTTCCTCAGTTGCAGGATCTAGACCATTCTCATGCTGGCATCCCTCCCTCCACCCAAGGCTATCTTTCTAATTACCTTTTTTCAGTCTCTTCTTACTCTGGCTTCAGTCACAGCCAGATATTTTACCAGAGTTCTAGGATTCATGGCCTCCACCATTCCTATGCTGCTTCTAGACAGACTCCATATGAGAAAACTACTGTGGTTCCTAAAGTCAGTTTTTCTTCAACAGTGTCATCCAGTAGATTTCCTAGTTCCTTTTCTTCCATGCCTCAAACTCGAGCTTCACTAGTGAATTCATCAGCTTTCTCTCAACCCAGGACTTCCTTTTCAACCCACAGTCCCATCTCAAAATCTTTTTTTTCAGATGTCTCAAACAGGGGGTGGGGAGCTTCCTTCAGGTCCGTAGAGTTCCATGGTCTCTGGTGTCCTTATCAGATATCAGATCACACCAACATAAAGGAGATGAGAACTCTCCTTTTAGCTATTCAGACTTTTTATTCCATCTTTCTTCCAAAACCTCTCAAAATCTTCACAGACAATACCACAGTGATGTGGTATATCAACAACAGGGGGACACTGTCCTACCGTCTTTGCAGACTTCCTCTTCAGGTCTGGAATCTGTCCAGTATCAAGCGACTCTTCAGGCCATCTACATCCCTTCAGGGCAAAATATAGTGCTAGACTGTTTTAGCAGGTCCAGTGCACAGTCTAATGAATAGATGCTTCACAGAGATGTGTTTCTGGGCATTGTCTATCAGTGGGTTACTCCACAGGTAGATCTTTTTGCCTCTCCTCTGAACAGAGAACTTCCTCTTTTTTGTGACAGAGTTCCAAGTCCTCTGGCCTGAAAGGTGGATGCCCTATCTTTTCCTTGAAAGGGGATGTTTCTCTGTGCTTTCTCAACCCTTCATCTGATTTTGATGGTCCTGCTCAAAATCAAGCAAAACTCCTTCAAAATATTGCTAGTGGCTTTTGATCCAGGCAACATTGGTTCCCCCTTCTTCACTAGTCAGGGACAATCACCATAAGTTACCTCACAGGGTGAAACTTCTCACACAAGACAAGGGGTCTCTGATCCATGCTCACTTGTCCACTCTTCAACTAACACTGTGGGTAATAGGGTTTTGATCCCTTTTCAGCATCTTTTTTTCTGATGACTTGCTTAATGTTCTGCAGCAGGCCAGGAAATCATATTTGTCTAATGGAAGAAATTTTCTGTCTGGTGCCTTGCTCATAACCAGGATCTATTTTCTGTGGAGATTCCTCTGGTTCTCTCTTATTTATGTGAATTACTCCATGGTGGCTCAGCATATTCTTCAGTTAAAGCTTATCTTTCAGCTGTTTCTGCTTGTCTGCCCTTGACTCTTACTGTTGCCTCTAGGTTTGAGGTCAAACAATTTCTTAAAGGTGCCCTTCATAGCAGACCTCCCAGGAAGCCTATTCCACCTTCCTGGACCTCAATTTTGAGATTGAAATTTTGACTTAGGCTCCTTTTGAGCCTGCATTTCAGCTTCCTTCTAACATTGTACTTGGAAGACTGTTCTTCTTTTGGCCTTTACTTCAGCTAAAAGAGTCTGTGAACTCAAGGCTCTTATGACTGTTCCTCCTCATAAGGACAGGGTGTGTCTTCATACTAGTCCTCCTTTTATGCCTAAGGTGGTTAATGAGTTATGTCTTAATCAGTCTAATAATTTGCCTTCTTTTTTTTTTTTTCCTTCTCCACAGTTTGCTAGTGAGAAGGTTCTTCACACTTTGGATATGCATGAACAACTCAGATATTATTTGGATAAGACTAAGGCCATTAGCAAATCTGAGCAACTTTGTTTCCTTTCATCCCAGTTCTTTAGGTTTGGCTGCTTCTAAGCAAACCATATCCTCGTGGATCTCTTAGGCCGTTTCTTTTTGTTGTTCCTTTCATGGTAATTATCTTTCTACTTCTGTAAAGGTTCATTCTGCTAGAGCTGTTTCTTCCTCTAGTGGTTTATTCAAAGGATTGGATACCAGTTCCATCTTTGAGGCTGCTACTTGCACTTCTGTCCATGCCTTCACTAAACAGTACAGGTTGGATGTTGTTTCCAGAGCAAGAGTTGGCTTTGCCAGAGCTGTCCTGCATGGGTTTCTAGAGGGCTCCTCTTGGCCTTCCTCTTCCCAAGTTTCCTCTTGAGCTTTTGTACTTTCCCTTTAGTAAAGAGTACTGCAACAGTGATATGGAAGGACATAGTACAGTTGTGTAAAATCTTACTGTAACAGTAACTGTCCTTCTCTTCACTGATGCAGTGTTCACTCACTCCCTCCCTCTTGCTCTGCCCTATTCCTTCTTTCTTCCTGGCCTGGAATTATTTTCCTTTTTCTCCTTCTGGATACACATTTTCCCTCCTAGTAACTAGGAATATTTGTTCCTCTTGGGGCTTTTCAGTTCTGAGGTATGTGTGTCTGTATGTAACCTCTATACTGTACACCTTGTGCGGGGAGCATGTGTGTGACATATGGTATCGTTATATTCCTAAGACGTTGGTGTACTGGCAGGACGTTGGGCTATCCTTGACAGGGAATCCCCTTAGGTAAAAAAATACTGCAATGGTGGAGAAAAGGACATCTGCTGTTATGGTAAGATTTTATACAACTGTACTTTTCAATTGAAAGTGCTAGAAGAGTCTGGTGTTTGACTAAAACTGTTGTTTGGAATAAAAATGCAACCATTGTTTTGAGACTGACTATGAGAAATTCACTGACACCTTTACTGAAAATAATGCAGCCTTTTAAATTCTATTTTCAAATCTCTCTCTCTCTCTCCATTTTCTGATTTTAAGAATAGTGACAATGTAGTGCTTGATAAAATCAAATGACAGGGTAAGATAGGTAATGAAGAAGCTCTTCCTAAATATATGTAATACTATTTTGCAGAGTTATTGTCCAAGCATTTGTGTGCTTCATTATATATATATATATATATATATATATATATATATATATATATATATATATATATATATATATGCATACATATATGTAAAAACTTGGTTAGCCTTAAAAGTTTTAAAATATTACAGTGTAAAGTATAGTAAAAAGCATAAACAACAAAATCAATTAAAAATAAAAAAGTGTAGGCAGTATATGCATCATACATTTCTATTTTGCAGATTTTTTTTCAAATATATTTTTTATTAGTTTTGCAAGATTTATAACACAAAAAAGAGAGAAAAAACAGAAACATACCAAGATACAACATAATACATTATATACAATTATCAGTCTTGCTATACAAAAGGATTGCAACCATGTAAACAAGCAGACATCCTATCATAGAAAGCCAGTAAGAAAGAAAAATAAAATAAAAATAAAAGGTGATAAAGGAATAACTTCTGTCCTAAACACCCAGGGTAGCTATATCAAAAACATGAAGCTTAGGGATAGAAAGTAGTAAAGAGACACCCTTATAAGAAACTAATGTCCATATTTAACAGGAGAATTAGTGATTGTTAAAGAAAAGAATGTAAGTTTGATTTATGAGTCGAATAAAGAAGGAAAAGGGGGTATATTGTGAGAGAACACTATTCACGATATTTACAACTTGGATGCCTTAACAAATGTGTAGAGGGACATCATACTAGTGTGATTGACAATAGAGTATCATCTGCATTTATTTGTTATAGGACTGAAAAGTACGAACACAAAGGTCTTCACAGATTTAGTTCATAGTAGTGTTTGTTGTATGGCGACTGCACCAGTATTTCTGGAAATAGTCTTTTTACTGCTAGAGCAAGATTTATTTACAGATATATACTTAATTGCCATAGTTTTAAAATTCTCCCAAGAATTACTGAGGGATTTACCCAGTTCTTAGCTATAAAGTATTTGAGAAAAGCACACACCGTTATTAAGATGAGTCTCCGAACAAATATAGGTTTAGGAAAATAATATTCGGGATTGTGGTTTGTCAGGAAAAGGTAGTCTTCTCATACCCCATTTTCTCCAGTTGAGCTCTAAGAGAGCACTATCATTTATATATATTTTTACAACTCCAAAAGATGTGGAGTAAATCTGCATGCTCGAGGGAACAAAAAGGCCATGTTAGATTTTTGTTGTACCCAAATTTTAATAGAACCGCATGAGTATATTGGGAGTTATTATTGATTATAAGTTGGGTATAAATTAAATTGTCTTAACATGAGGTCATGTCTACTTGGGGCCCCAAAAAGTTCTTTAATGGCAGCAAAGTTCTTAGAATGGTAGAATTGCCATACTGTGGCATTTTTAATTATGGGAAAGCTAGATCGGTCTATCATTTTATTATTAATTTTTATATTTGGGTTTGGGTGAATTGGTTGGAGAACAAGGAGTGTATCCTGTATATTAATAGAATGTAGCAATGCTTGAAAGATATTCATTTTATTTTTTAATGTAGGTAGAATTTTAGATTTGTATTCACTGTCAAGCATTAAATATGGGATAGAGTGAGGGTTTAATTTGAGTGATAGATTTGTCTTAGGAGAGAAAAAGCTAATGTGAATTAAGAAAATCTATGCCGTTACCTTATGTTCCATCTTGTTTGTTGCAAAAATGTCTCACTGTTTTAAAAGTGACATGCTAGCCTGTTGATATAGAGGCAGATCATATGTTTGCAGGGCCTGTGACCTAGTATTGAGTAACACTCTGGTGAGCTAGCAAGTCATTCTGGTATGTGTGAGTAGGTTTGAGTTGATGATGGGCAGTTGTACCTCAGGGGATTGAGAGAGATGTCTCTCTGCTATATCACTCTCTGATACTGATCATGCTGAGCGATGGTATAGTCATGCTAAAAGAGAGTCCTTGTACTGTTTACATGAGATTATACGTGCACAAAGTGGATGTTTTAGGATAATAACATAGAATAGCAGCTGAACTGCAGAGTGATGGGTCTGTCTGTAGCCAGATTTCCTTCTTGCTGCTTGGTGAGACCTAAAATATGTAGCCTAAGGGGCTTTATTGAGGCACAAACACCATCTGACAGTGCAGATGTGCTTTTATTTATTTTAGTTTTGTGACTTTGAAGGTTAGTAAGTACTATTTATCACCTCAAGTGATATTCTCTTGCCTACGTGCTGCAACCTGTTTCATGCACAAGAAGACAGAATAATTTAAAATTAGACCTTACAAGGACAAATCAACTGTACAGTTGCGCTAATAGTGTTTATGTCAAATACTATATTCTTTTTAGTGCTGGACACCAACAAAGAATTTTGACAACTGAAGTTGGATGAATCCAGTTACAGACATAGTACTTGCAGTACTCCTTTGGGTCATTACAGGTTTTTAAAGCTTACTTTTTGCATGTCCGCAACTCCTGAAGTTAATCCAGGGGGCTGTAACAACTATAGTTAAAAGGTAAATTGTATAATTAGTATTGTAAATGACATTCTAGTCTAAATGCTACAAAAGAACTGGTACATGACTGATGGATTTGAACAGATTGACGTGTTAACGTTTGATACTCAGTAGAAGCAAATGTCAAAAAAATACATACTTATAGTATAAATAGATACCTTAATAAAATAATATGAGGCCTAAACAACATGTCCTATATGGACCAACTCAAGCTCTGTCACTATTCTTGGTATACTACATACTGCAAGGAGGTGACCTGTGTCTGGCATACAAGGCATCCTTTGACCCATTACTGATGGATTTACTGCATATCAGATGTCATTAGAAATACTCAGTCTAGGAATCTAAACCTCTTATGCAACATCAACAGGTTTTGAGGGACATGTATATTTTGTAGTGGATACCGCTGCTAAGAACAGACTCCCCATCCACCAAAATAAAGATGATCTTTGCCCATTTTCAAATGCAACTTAGATCTATGGGTGGCAAACAGAAAAATTACCCCAGGACTGCCCCCTGTACTACTAATTGACAAATGCATCTCTTAAATGCTTTATCCATGCATGGGTCCCCTCAAATTATCTATAATATGATCATTGGGGTAATATAGAAATATCAACTATGGGATGGGCAAGGCCAATCTGTATCCAAATGGGATAGGTTATTTCAAGCACAAGAAAGGAAACTGGCTACATTTAAAATTGACAAGGGCAGCTAGCCTAGTACTTGTGAACCTATATATGTCATACCTTTAATGTATGTAGGACATCTTGACTGATAAAGCTAAAGAAAACTATTAGAACTTTGTGTAATATTGCGTTGATCATCAGAGCAAGAAAAGAGTTGTAAGTTAATGAAACTTGTAGTTACTACAGCAAGCATGACATTATAACTTTGCAGAAAGGCAGACCTACAGCTTATGCTCCTAGGCACTGCCTGATGCTCAGACTTGAAACAGAGTCTATAGTCTTTGGCTTCTAGAAGTCCCTTGATTATATTTGTGGTTGAACTGTACAACAAACTACGTGAGGCATTTTCAGAATGCACTAATGTAAATCTCCACCTTGTTTACAGAGGTTAGTGTTATTCTTGCAGTAATATGACTTGCATGTGTAATGCAGACCAGGCAAAATTATGCACATTGCTGATACTTTTAAGCAGAGTATAGCTGAATGAGTGCAAAGAAGGTCTTTGGAAGAAATATGTGGAACTGCTATGGGTGTGTTTCAGTTATCAGTAATAAGAGGAGAAACTATAAAAACGGAAAATGTGTAGTAGAGATGATCACCTAAAGTTATAAAGCCAGTGAATCCTGTCATCCATCCATAATTCCCATTTTATAATAAGCTGTCATATGTTCAAAGACAAATATTTAAATATGACAGAGTGGTTATGTCTATCCAGTTGTGTGAAAGTCAGTCAGTCTTTTGGCATTTTCTGGTTAGGGGTCGCCACAGCGGAACTCCAGTCCGCTAATGATTGGCAGTAGATTTTTTTTTTACGTGCCGAGTTGCCGGCCCTGACGCACAACCTTCAACGAAGGTACGCCCATTCACGCACATCTCCACACAGAAGACGCTCTAGCTGAGAACTGAACAGAACAACGTCTTACTGTGAGGCGACAACGCTACCGCAGCACCACCACCGCAGTAAATTGTGTAAAAGTATGTTGGCAAACATATGAGGCACATTTTTCCATGACTGAATGCAAGGAGAGAGTCTGTAATGTCACGTACTGGCCAAATATAAGATAGGACCTAGAACCAGAAGAAAGGACACGTATCTTGTGATATTACTTTATTGCCTTGTTTGAAACTAGATGTAGACTTGGTCATAAATCTACATTTTCTGCTGTACTTGTATTATTAACACGAAATTCCCTTAAGTAGGGCAGTTTAAAGTAACTACCAGTTAGTCGTTCAGTTACATAGCTTAAAATGCATTGTTGCACTTTAACAGCAATCTTTTTATGTCAAAACCATAAAGGAAGGGGAAAGAGTATGAATGAATCCTGATTCAGCTGTTAAAACTAGTTTTGGTCATAAGGATGTTCTTCATCTCACATTGCTGCAGTCCTTACACTTGGGTAGTCCGCTGTCCTCGGTCGGCCCGAATATCAAAGTATTAGGCTGACGTCGGTCAAGGCGCTTAAGACTGACATCAGGACGTCAGGGTACAAATGCGCATGACTGACGTCATATCCTCAGTCTTTTTTGCCGCATGGTCCGATGCAGAAGCAGCGTTGCAAGTGCCGTTCGGCGTTCTGAAATTTTTCGAATTCGGAGTTTCAGACCGAGTCAAAGTTGGCTAAGTACCCGTTGGGGAATATTTTAGTTTTTTCTTGCCTCAGTGGTTTACCGGATGTCAGAAAAAGTGAATAACTGTATTTCTTGTGGGAAACAGATACCGCATAGAGATTATCATACTTTGTGTATTCCTTGTTTGGGGCCTGAGCACGACGTTGTTGGGTGTCGCTTTTGTGCTAGGTTTAATAAGCGCACTATTAAGCGAAGGTTAGATTGTGCCAGGTTGGTCTTCGGTAAGCGGTGCAATAACAATATGCCGCCGGATGCTCCGGCCCGCTTCTTCAAGAAGCGCAAAGACAAAGCAGCTAAACCCAGGCAGGAAGAGTCGTCCGCATCGGACGCCGGTTCTTTAGAGGCGTCAGTGGAACCGTGGTTCCACCGAGGCTTCTCTGGAGTCCCAGGGGAGACTTTGATATTGCAGGATGTGGCCTCTCAGGAGGCAGGTCAGGCTGAAGGGGCTTCTCAGGTTACTGTACTCCCTCCCTTCCTAGGGGGTTAGGCCCTCTCCTTCTGTTTCCAAGGCTTCTCCCAGAGGCAGGCCAGGTTTAGCTTCTGTTGGTGTCACTCCTAGTTCTTCAGGATCTGTGCCCAAGAAGCACATGCTCAAAATGGCAGAAGATTTAATTACTTTGATTAGAGGTTCTTTGCCCCCTCCTGATAAGAGGCCTAGGGTGGAACCAGAGTTGGGGAGTTTTGAGCAGGTTTCAGATGTTTCAGAGTCTTCGGCTGAAGACTTGCAGGAGTATTCTCCTTATTCTGATTCTGATGTGGATGATTCTACTCCTTCTGCTTCTCCTCCAGAGGATTTTTCTTTTTCAGAGACTCTTCATTCTATGAGGGAACATTTTAAGTGGGAAGGTCAGGACTTCTCTGATTCCAGGAAAAGGCTTAGGTAATTTTTGCTTTTACCCCAGCATAGGCCTTTGGCTATACCACCTGTTCTGGATGTTGTGGAAGATGTGTTTGCAGAGGCTTCACTTAATCCTGATTCTTTGCCTCCTGCTCCTGTTAAACCGGACAGGTATTACAGGGTGCCTGAAGCTCATAAATATCTGTGTAAGAGTCCTAGGGCGGACCCAGAAACAGTTAGTCAGGGACCTAAGGGTGTCAAGGCCTCTGTGGTAAAAAATCCGGTTCCTCCAGATAAAGAGGCCAGAGCTTTGGATAGATGGGGAAAGAAAGTCTATACTTCTTCCACCTTAGCTATGAGGGCTTTGAATTGCCAGTTTCACATGTTGAAATATCAAAACTATCTTCTTTCTCAATTGAAGTCTAAGGTAGATGCTCTGGCGGAAGGCATTGAGTGTAAAGAATTACAAGATTTGGTACATGTTTCTGAACAGGTGGGTAAGCATTCTTTACAATGTGGATTTGATGCTGTACAGGCCTCGTCTAGGGTGGCTGCCACTGGGTCAGTTCTTCGCAGGCACGCCTGGCTGAGGGATCAGAACTTATCTGACCATGTTAAGACAAGGATTTTAGATGCTCCTTTACAGTCTGATGTATTGTTTGGTTCACCTGTGGAGGCAGTTTTAAAGAAAATGGAAGACAAGGCTAAGTCTATGCAGACTGTTAAAGATTTTTGCAAGTTCAGCCTCCAAGTTTAGTAGGAATTGGCCTGCTAAGGGGTGGACGCACCCTTCTTATGATTCACAGTCTAGGGAAGATCTAGACGTGGTAGGGTAGAGCTCAGGGCTCTTTCAGACCTAGAACAGGGAGTTCACCTGCACAGTCTTCGGTGAGGGCAGGGGCCAGTCCTTTCGTAAACAGGCCCAATGACCTACCTTTTAGCTGCCAGAGCCTTCTTGTCTGGCAGCACCTTTGGGAGGAAGGTTGGCACTCTTCAAAGAAAATTGGAGTTTAATTACCCAGGACAGATGGGTATTGGATATTATACACCAAGGTTACAGGTTTTATTTCCATACCTTGCCTCCTTTCAAAGGCATGCCAGATGTTCCTCCTCAGCAAAGAATAGAGGCTCACAAACAAATTTCTCTGCTGCTGCAAATAGGGGCCATACAGCCGGTCCCTCTGCCAGAAGTAGGCCTAGGATTTTATTCTCGCCTGTTCCTAGTACCAAAGAAGGGGAACACGTGGAGACCAATTTTGGATTTATCTATCCTCAACACTTATCTGGACATTCCCAAGTTCAAAATGTTGACGTTACAACAGCTTTTACCTCTGCTGGGCAAAGATCACTGGATGGTGACTCTGGATCTCAAGGAAGCTTACCTTCATGTTCCTATCAGGCTAAGTTGCAGGAAGTATCTGCGTTTTCGAGCTGGGACTTCTCATTATCAGTTCTCTGCATTGCCCTTTGGCTTATCTACTGCGCCCAGAGTGTTCACAAAGGTTCTGGCTCCAGTGATAGCTTTCTTCAGGCTAAAAGGAATACAGATCTATCCTTATTTGGACGATTGCCTGATTCTGGCCAAAGGAAGGGACGAGCTTCTTCATCATTTGCAATATGTGATAGCAGTGCTAAGATGCCTGGGGTATTCTGTGAACGAAATAAAGTCCAGTCTAGTACCCTCTCAAGACATGTGCTTTCTGGGTGTGAGACTGAATACAGCATCCCAGATGGCCTTTTGACCCCGGACAAACAAAAGAATCTTTCCCTTTACTTCCATCAATTGTCTCATCAGTCCAGGCTGACTGCAAGGACAGTCCTTCAAGCCTTGGGGTTCATGGCATCTTGTATTCTGGTGCTTCCCAATGCCAAACTGCATATGAGGAAGCTACAATGGTATCTCAAAAATGTATGGACACAGCACTGCCAAGATATGGACACTGTCATTCAGATAATACCTTGCATTCAAAAGGAATTTTTGTGGTGGGCTCAGGAATGTCACCTAAACAAGGGACTCTCTGTGACCTGGCCAGAGGCGAGTCAGATTCTAACGACAGATGCCTCAGACAAAGCTTGGGGAGCTCATCTAAATGGAAAGTGGATACAAGACACGTGGCCTGCCAGACTACAACATCTACATATCAACTTGAAGGAGATGTTAGCAGTCCAATATGCATTAATAGCTTTCAAGGATTTACTTCTTCCGGGGCAGGTGTTGGTTCTAACAGACAACACAACTGTCATGTGGTACATCAACAAGCAAGGGGAACACATTCTTATCCTCTATGCAGGCAAGCAATGATTTTGTGGGAGACTGCTCTCAGTTTACAGCTCAATCTTCAGGCAAGGTTTCTGCCGAGCACAGAACTCCTTAGCAGATGTGTTGAGCAGACAATTATGGATCCCCACGAGTGGAAATTGGATCCTCATGTATTTCAGAAATTGACAGTGTCATGGGGAACTCCAGACATAGATCTGTTCGCTTCTCCACTAAACTACCAGCTGCCAAAGTTTTGCACAAAAAGGTTTCATCCCACAGCTTGGAAAGTGGATGCTCTTTCTTTCAATTGGAGCAATCTTCATGTGTATGCCTTTCCACCTCTGCCTCTCCTCCCAAAGGTACTCCTAAAGGTCAGACAGGACAAGCCAAAGATGATTCTAATAGCTCCAGATTGGCCTCGACAGCACTGGTACCCATTACTGAGAAGTCTGGTTCAGGAGCCTCCATGGCCTTTGCCTTCGATTCCACACCTGCTGTCTCAAGAGAACAGTCATTTACTCAATGTCAAACTTCACTCTCTTCACCTAACAGCCTGGCATATTCTGTTTTAAACCCTGGAGGGTCTCAGCTTCCGCAGCAAGTTTTGAATGTTATTTTGGAGGCCAGAAGGCCTAGTACAAGGAAAGTATACACAGATAAATGGAAGAGATTTTTATTTTGGAGTGCAGCAAAGGAATTTGATGTTGCTAAGCCTAATTTAAGTGTGGCTCTTCAATATCTTGCTGAGTTACTGGACAAAGGTTTGTCCTTCTCTTCTATTAAGATTCATGCTGCAGCAATTTCTGCTCACTATGACTGTGATCCACCATTGTTTTCTCATCCTTTGTTTAAGCAATTCCTTAGAGGGGCAAAGAATTTAAGACCCCCGCGTAGAGCTCCTACTCCTGCTTGGGATCTCAATTTTGTGTTGGAGAAACTCACTCTACAACCTTTTGAGCTTGCAGCTACTGCCGAGTTGAAATATTTATCATGGAAGACTGCTTTTTTGTTGGCCATTACCTCTGCGAGAAGGGTTTCTGAATTACAGGCCCTTATGGCAGTTGAGCCTTTCTTAATTTTCCATAAGGATAGGATATCTTTACGTACTAATCCTTCCTTTATGCCTAAGGTGGTTTCTAGTGTGGCTTTAAACCAAACTATTCATTTGCCTACTTTTTATGCAAACCCCAAAATAAAGGGGAAAAGATTTTGCACACCTTGGATATACACAGGCAGTTGCGATATTATTTGAGCAGAACTAAAGGGTTCAGGCAGTCTCAGCAGTTGTTTGTTTCTTTTGCTTTGGGTTCTCAGGGCAAGCCTGTGTCAAAACAAACTATTTCTAAGTGGATTGGGTTTTGTATTGCTTTCTGTTATTCCCATCATGGTAAGGAGATTCCAGCTGGGATTAGGCCTCATTCCACTAGAGCTACTGCCACTTCTACAGCTTTTTAAGGGGTGGCAACTAAAGATATTTTGGAGGCAGCTACTTGGAGTTCAGTGCATACTTTCTCTAAGCATTACCACCTTCCACTTTACTCTAAATCTAGGGCTGGGTTTGCCACTGCTATTTTACAGGGCATTTTGGCAGCTCCTACTACTTTATAGTTTTGCCATCCTCCCTTACCTCTGCTTTGGGATTCTACCCAAGTGTAAGGACTGCAGCAATGTGAGATGAAGAACATAGTACAGTTTTGTACCTACCATAAATGTAGATGTTCGAAGATCCACATTGCATGCAGTCCAATTTACCCTCCCTCCTTCCCCTCTGTTGTTAGAGGCGGTTGTGTGGTTTGGGTTGTAAATACTGTACATATTGTATATATTGTTCATATGATTAGTGCAATGGTGGTTGGTTGTTTTTTGCTGTCTTTTGGTTTTGACCTTTCTGTTTAGGGTCTTCTGACATCTGGGGCAAGAAAAGACTGAGGATATGACGTCGGTCATGCGCATTTGTACCCTGACGTCCTGATGTCAGTCTTAAGCGCCTTGACCGACGTCAGCCTAATACTTTGATATTCGGGCCGACCGAGGACAGCGGACTACCCAAGTGTAAGGACTGCAGCAATGTGGATCTTCGAACATCTACATTTATGGTAGGTACAAAACTGTACTTTTCTGTGGAAACTATAGTACTAGTTTCCTATGGTTTCCTACGTAATATGTTGCGCAGGGTGGTGATAAGCCAATTTAACAAGAGGAGCACAAGAATTCTTCAGCATTTAGCAGCCATTGATCTATGTCAGGGATACCACTGTCAGACCAGTACATTGAAAGAAGCATATTGAAATCTTCTCTTGACAGTTCAGTGTAAAACCTCAGTTGTGGATCAACAAGTGATTCTGTAGTTTTTCAAAATGAGCTACTTTAATCTTCTGAATAGAATGCCCCTTTTCTGAGTGGAACTTTCCTGGCTAGTGACTGTACTAAGACATTAACTGTAAATATTCTGCATATGCTTGCTCAAGTACAAACAAATATTGATATAGCAACACTGTACTTTGTGGAATATTGAATGTGTTAATTTTATTATTCTGCATGTCTGACATAACTCAGATAGTTAGTGATTGCATTATGTCGCACTCCATAGGCCTAAATATTTGTTATGGGGGGGGTACACATTCTTACTTCTGCATGTTACAGTAGTCTTCTTCTTTCGGCTGCTCCCGTTAGAGGTCGCTACATCAGATCGGTTGTTTCCATTTCTTCCTGTCCTCTGCATCTTGCTCTGTCACACCAGCCACCTGCATGTCCTCTCTCACCACATCCATAAACCTTATCTTAGGCCTTCCTCTTTTCCTGTTATCTGGCAGCTTCATCCTTAGCATCTTTTTCGCAATGTACTCTGCATCCCTCCTCAGCACATGTCCAAACCAACATAATCTTGCCTCTCTGGCTTTGTCTCCAAACCTTCCAACCTGGGCTGACCTTCTAATATACTTATTCCTAATACTGTCCATCCTCATCACACCCAGTGCAAATCTTAACATCTTCAACTTTGCCACATCAAGCTTTGACTCCTTTCTTTTTGTCAATGCCACTGTCTTCAACCCATGTAACAAAGCTGGTTTCACTACCCTCTTTTAGACCTTTCCCTTTCACTCTTACTGGTACTCGTCTGTCACAAATCAATCCTGACACTCTTCTCCACCCACGCCATCCTGCCTGTACTGTCTTCTTCACCTCTCTTCCACACTCACCATTACTCTGAACTGTTGATCCCAAGTACTTAAACTCATTCACCTTCGCCACCTCTACTCCCTGCATCCTCACCATTCCTCTCTCCTCCCTCTCATTCACACACATATATTCTGTCTTAGTCCTGCTGACCTTCATTCCTCTTCTCTAGAGCATATCTCCACCTCTCCAGGGTCTCCTCTACCTGTTCTCTACTCTCACTGCAGATCACAATGTTGTCTGCAAACATCATAGTCCAGGGGGACTCCTATCTAATCTCGTCTGCCAACCTGTCCATCACCATTGCAAATAAGAAAGGGCTCAGAGCTGATCCTTGATGTAATCCCACCTCCGCCTTAATTGCATCCGTCACTCCCACAGCAGACCTCACCACTGTCACACTATCCTCGTACATATCCTGTACCACTCTTACGTACTTCTCTGACTCTCCCGACTTCCTCATACAATACCACAACCCCTCTCTAGGCACCCTGTCATATGCTTTCTCTAAGTCCACAAAGACACAATGCAACTCCTTCTGACCTTCTCTGTACTTCTCCATCAACACTCTCAGAGCAAACATTGCATCTGTAGTGCTCTTTCCTGGCATGAAACCATACTGCTGATCACTAATCATCACGTCCCTTCTTAACCTAGCTTCCACTACTCTTTCCCATAACTTCATGCTGTGACTGATCAATTTAATCCCTCTGTAGTTACTACAGCTCTGCACATCACCCTTATTCTTAAAAATCAGTACCAAAACACTTTTTCTCCATTCCTCAAGCATCCTCTCACTTTCCAAGATTTCATTAAACAATTTAGTTAAAAACTCCACTGCCATTTCACCTAAACACCTCCATGCTTCCACAGGTATGTCATCTGGACCAACAGCCTTTCCATTCTTCATCCTCTTAAATAGCTATCCTTACTTCCTCTTTGCTAATCCACTGAACTTCATGATTCACTATCCGCACATCATCCAACCTTCTCTTCCTCTCATTCTCTTCATTCATCAGCCCCTCAAAGTACTCTTTCCATCTGCTCAACACACTCTCCTCGCTTGTGAGTATGTTTCCCTCATTATCCTTTATCACCCTTACCTGCTGCACATCTTTCCTAGCTCGGCCCCTCTGTCTAGCCAACCAGTACAGGTCCTTTTCTCCCTCCTTAGTGTCCAACCTTTCATACAACTCTTCATATGCCTTATCCTTAGCCTTCGCCACCTCTCTCTTTGCCATGCACCTCATCTCCTTATACTCTTGTCTACTTTCTTCATCTCTGACAATCCCACTTCTTCTTCGCCAACCTCTTTCTCTGTATACTGTCCTGTACTTCTTCGTTCCACCACCAGGTCTCCTTGTCCTCCTTCAGTAATGCACCTTTAAAAAAGGTGGGTGTGCCACGTGGTCACAGGGGAGGGTGATGTCAGCCTGTATTAAAGCTTTGAATGGAAGAAATAACACACAGCACTTACAATCTGCAAAGGAAAACTCAAGATTTCATTAATGATGGAAGCATTTGAATGACATGAGTTTATAGAGTGTTTCAGCTATGTTTAAGGCAAAACCTCAAGCTTTTACATTTCTTAGTGTTGCTTTTCTCCTTTGCAAAAACATCTGATTTCTTAAGACTTGTTTATTTTTAATTCTGTGTGAATACATATCAATATACTTTGAACATACAATTAAGGATACTTTTTTTTAAGTTGTCTGTAACAGATTTAACCATTATATCTAACCTTCAACTAGTGTGCCTTACATAAGACTGGAATATAGCAGGGTCAGTATTACCTTTTACTTTACAATGCATGAATGTTTAGACCTAGTCACACAGATCAACCTTTTAGCTATAGAGCAATATGTATGCATACACAGTTGCATGTGCGCAAGCTCAGCTACAAAAATAAAGCATGCATTTATGTTGTCTGTGTCTTTATTTCCCATTTTCAAGGTCCTATTTTAGTGTAATACTATCCTTATATAGACCATTTTTTTCTTTTGTATTAACATATAATACTTTCACACAGTGTAACAAGAGGGTTTGAGGCTTGTATATTTTATACAATCATTTTGCAGACTTGTAACCATTGTAAACCTGTTTGGTAATGTGCTGACACGTGCAAACTAATTATTTTATATTTCCAGTAGTTGTACTTAACTATTGAATACAGATTTGATGAATTTGTACCTCCCACACTTGAATTATAAGCAACTCTGGTGTGCGCATCTGTTTATTCTGGGTACCTCAGCACTGTATATTCTTTGTGTCTGCTTCAAATGTTCGAAATCCCATATTATCAAAACCAAAAATAACAAAGATGACTTTCCCGAAACTGCATATTAATGAAAATTTAAAAGAACCAATGGCACATAACTGAAAACTGCCCCTAAATGTGAACAATAATTTTAAATAGTTCATCATCACGCCCACCTCCCAACAGTCCAAGACCATAATTTATTTTGTCTTATGTTTTTGCGGGGGGGTGGCTGCACATTGAAGAAGAGGGTAAACACCCACAGCACACCTACATCTGTGTGAGAACTGCCTGGTGGAGTATGCACGTACAGCATCACCATTCTGTTTTTATAATGGTGCTATTTACAAAAAGAAAGTAACTTATTTTTGGTTATGTGTCATTTGTTCTTTTAAATTTTCATTCATATGCAGTTTCGGGAAAGTCAGCTTGGTTGTTTCAGATTCGATGATGTGGGACTTTGAACATTTCAAGTAGACCCATATTCTTTATATCAAGATGCATATATGACAGCTGTGACTTCTCTTTTTCCCCAGCTGTGTGCATCACAAGTGACAGCATTGGTGTGAACTTAAAAATATTTTCTACAGTGTATTTTATTTTGCACAGGCAGGCAATATATTGAGCAGGTAGCATGGCTCTTGGAGCTGTGCCATCCAAACGCCACTAGTGATAATCCACAACTGAATCTCCTGTCTACCATGTCCTCATCCTACTTTTTTGAGGTTTTATCATTATCCTTGGCTCTGCGTTTGCTAGTGGATAAAAACTTTCTGCTCTGAATGTCTTCTATCCTTATTGCCAGTTTGGTCAGTTCTTTGACATTCTGTTCTTCTGCCCTTTTATTCCCATCTTACTGTCTTTTCACATCTCTTGTTCTCCCTTATTTCACATGTGCTACCACTGCCTCTGAGCTACCCATCCCCATCATTCCTGAAAACTTTATGCCCTATTACCATCACATCCTAGCTACTCATCTTTTTCACTCTCATTTATCAGCAGGCTTGTGATGTGGTAGGGTAATGCCATCCCCCCTTTCTCTTGCCTCTTTTCCACTAATGTTCTTATTCTTCTTTTTAGTCAGTCCTTGTAATCTTCTTTATAAACCTGTTTCCTGTGAAACCTTCCCCACTTTTTCTCAGTTTAAAGCAAAAAATACTTGAATACATCTTTCAAGCCCAGCCTGCCTGTTCCATCTGTAGCAGTGAGCTGTTTCATTTGCGAGGTATCCTTCAGATGCACACTGTGTCATGGCCTTGCTCATAATTCCAGTCCAATAGCCAGCAGCTGAACGTATTTCAATCCTGCCTGGTTTTCCTTGCTGTTGTTACAAACAGCATTTCTGAGAAAGCTGCTTTCCGCCTGTCATCCACCTCGCAGCTCTTCTGTGTGCTGCCTCTGCTGTCCACTGCATCAGATTTTGGGGTTTTATTTGCACTCTGACATGTACTTTCTTTCACTCATGACTTGTAGGGTCACTATCCACATGCATACATATTACTGCCAGCAGAAGGAAACAGTTCATCAAGTTTGCTGGTGATTTGCAGCTTGCATCTTGTTGCTTGCCTTCCTTTCATTTGTCAGTCTGTTCCAAGCCCTAGTAAATGCCCATTTTGTCATAGTCCACCACCTAACTTTGTTGCCCATTTGGTCTTCTCCATGAAGTAACACATCCTTTGGTCTAGGTTACAGTGTATTCCTGTTATTTGTACCTAAGGCCTTTCTTTTAGCCCTGCTTTATTGCCACTCCTTTACAGTTCCCTTTCGTAATGTCATGGACCCTCCTAGGTCTCAATGTCTCCATTGTTTATAGTCCAGTCCCAGCCTCTTTTTTTTAGCTTAGAACAGCAGTCCTGATGTAAAATCTTGATGATTTTCTTTGCACCCTTTTGAGTAACAATGTCTCCCTGGTCCTTGTGTAATTCTCAGAACTGTACTTTGTATGCGTAATTAACATAGGTTAAATAGGTATGTTGCTTGTTTGAACTTTGTATCATTTATCCTTGCATTGTACATAATATAACTGTTGTTTGTCATATAACTTTGTGCATCTTTATTTCTGAAATGTCGTAACCTACAAAAGTTTCTTATTAATGTATGACGTATATGATAACACCTAGTCTGCATTCACTCCCCACTAATTACTCCTTGACTGTGGCTGAAATGGCACTACTTAAATCAGCCTACTACCCCAGTCAATAAACATTAGTCAGCTGATCATTAAATAAATGATATGTTATTTGTGCATAATGAGCATGATAAGTTAGCTGCTATTCAACATGGCTTCCATACTGAACATTATACATATATAGGCAATCTGAAATGAGTTGACTACATTGCATCAAATCTACATAAAGACATACAGACTGTATCTATTTTATTTAATTTTTCAGTGATGGTTGACCATGTTAAACAGTCTTGCACTAAAACATCTTCTAGAAAAGAATGCAGATGTTCTTTGTGTTTCACTGTTGCAGTCATTACATTTGGGTTATCCTGCTGGCAGGTTGCCTTCAGTCGACCTGAATTCCAAAGTCTTGGGTCCTGCGTCGGTTGCTGTCACCTCTTCCCTGACGTCAGGTCGTCAGGGGTATAAAAGATGCAGCCGACACCATTTTATTAGGTCTTTCTTGCCGTGCGGTGCCCGAAGCAGAAGCAGTTTGCAAGTGCCGGTCGGCCGACTCCTGAGATTTTCGTGTTCAAATTTCAGATCCGAAGTCTTCATTAAAAGCTAAGTACCCCATTGGGGAACCTTTTTTCTTGCTCCAGACCGATGTTAGAAAAAGTTAATAATTGTATTTCTTGTGGGAAGCAAATACCTCATAAGGACTTTCATTCTTACTGTATTTCTTGCCTAGGCTCTGACCACGACATTGCTAGTTGTCGGTTTTGTGCTAGATTTAACCAACGCACTATTAAGCGTCGGTACGATTTTGCATTAAGCTATTTTGGGCAAAGATTTAATTATACAATGTCGTCGGATAGCCATCTGACTACCGGAGGTCACAAGAAACGCAAAGAAAAAGACAGGCAACCGAGGTCCAAAACCAATGACGAAGCTTCTCCTAAGCAAGTCGCCGGTTCTCAGTGAGGCGCTTTCACAGCCCCTGACGCCCACTACTTTAGAGTCGCAGGCTGCTACTGATTCCCACGTGGAGTCGGCCAGGCCACAGGAAACTCAAGGTATTGGAGCCTCGGAGATTATTCCCTCAGATGGGTCCGGAGCCACTGAGCAGGCATCAGCTTCTGAGGGTGTATTCAGACCTAAACAATTATATATTAAACCGACTTCAAAGACTAAAACACCTTTAAAGACAAAGAAGCAAGTTCACCAGCCACAAGGACAGGCCTCCATGCCCAAAAAACAGATGCTTAAAATGGCCGAAGACTTAATTACCTTGATCAGGGGTTCCCATCCTCCTCCTGATAAGAGGCCTAGGCAAGAGACAGACTATGAATCTTTAGATCAGGTTTCCATTTCTTCTGATTCCTCTTCTGATCAGGAATATTCTCTTCCTCCCTATGAGGATTCTGATGCTGAAGAATCAATTCCTTCAGCTTCTCCTCCTGAGGACTACTCTTTTGGGGAAACCTTGCATACCATGAGGGAGCACTTCCACTGGGAGAGCCATGATTTTTCAGAATCAAAGAAAAGGCTCAGAGACTTCCTTGTACTTCCTCAACACAGGCCTCTAGCTATTCTACCTGTGTTGGACGTTGTAGATGATGTGTTCTCGGAGTCCAGTCTGACCCCTGACTCTTTACCTCCAGCTCCTGTTAAGCCGGACAGATACTACAGGGTCCCTGACTCTCATAAATTCCTTTTCAAAAACCCTACTGCAGACCCAGAAACTATTTCTCAGGGTCCAAAAGGGGTCAAGACTTCTACAGCAAAAAACCCTACCCCCTCTGATAGGGATTCTAGGGCTCTGGCTAGATGGGGAAAAAAGATTTACACATCTGCTACTTTGGCTATAAGGGCCTTAAATTGCCAGTTTCATTTGCTCATATATAAGCAATATATCATGACACTGCTTAAACAGAAAATGATGGCAAATTCTGAATGTGCAGAAAACAAAGAAATACAGGATTTATTGCATGCAGCTGAATAAGTTGGAAAGCATACTTTGCAATATGGTTTTGATTCTCTGGAAGGCCTCCTGCAGGGCCGCTGTTACGGGTTCTGTCATTAGGAGGCATGCTTGGTTAAAAGAACAAAATCTGCCTGACCATGTTAAAGCAAAATTATTAGATGCTCTTTTACAACATGATACCTTGTTTGGTGTTAAGGCAGAAGAGGTGTTAAAGAAAATGGAAGACAAAGCTAAATCTTTGCAAATGGTCAAGGATTTCTTACAGGTACAGCCACCTAGATTTAGCAGACACTAGCCTACAAAGAAATGGTCCTTTCCAGTCTCAGACAGACCTCAAAGGGGCAGAACCAGATGCCCTAGAAGGCAGATCACAGCCGCAAGGATCCTACAAGTCTAAGCAGTGGAGTGCCTCTACCTCCAAAGGTGGAGAGGACAAATCGCAGTCATACAGGAAACAGTCCCAATGACTTCCCCCTGCCTGCACCAAGCACTTATCTTCTGGTAGCACCCTTAGGGGGGAAAACTAGCACTTTTTCTCAAAATTGGTACATTATAACCCAGGACAAATGGGTTCTAGACATAGTGTCTCAAGGCTACAAGTTTCATTTCCATACCCTACCAAGAGCAAACGGTTGGCCAGACCTGCCAAAAAATCAATGGGCAGAGGCTCAAAAGCAAGTCGCAGCTCTCGTGGCCATGAGGGCTATTCAACAAGTACCTCAGCAAGAGCAGGGACAAGGATTTTACTCATGACTGTTCTTGGTACCCAGAAAGGACCAAGCATGGAGACCAATACTGGACCTATCTATTCTAAACACTTTCCTGGATATACCAAAATTCAAGTTGTTGACCTTACAGCAGCTTCTGCCCATGCTGGGCAACAAGGCTTGGCTCGTGACTTTAGACCTAAAAGAGGCATACCTACATGTCCCAATCAGACAAACATGCAGAAGATTCCTCAGATTCAAGGCTAGCTCAAAGCATTACCAATTCTCTGCATTGCCCTTTGGCTTATCTACTGTGCCCAGGGTCTTCACAAAGTGCCTGGCACCAGTAATTGCTTACTGCAGACAAAGAGGAATACAAATATATCCTTACTTGGATGACTGCCTCATACAAGCAGAGAACAAGGACATTCCACTACAGCATCTGACGTTTGTGATAAGACTTTTAACATGCCTAGGGTACACAGTCATCAAAAAGAAATCAAAACTAGTACCCTCTCAAGAGATAATATTCCTGGGTGCAAGCATAAATACAACTGCCCAGATGGCTTATCTCACTCCAGACAAACAAAGACAGCTGACTACCTCTTTCAAGGAAATGGCAACAAAGGCCCAGTTATCTGCAAGAAAAATTCTGCAGGCTTTGGGCTTCATGGCATCCTGCATCTTACTAATTTCATATGCAAGACTGCATATGAGGAAAATTCAATGGTACCTAAAAAGTGTTTGGATGCAACATTGCCACAGTCTGGAAACAATGATTACTCTAATTCCCTGCCTGCAACAGGAGTTTCGATGGTGGGCAAAGGCTTGTCACCAAAACAAGGGACAGCCATTCTCACTAACCCCAGCCAGGCAGAGCCTAACGATGGATGCATCAGATTATGCCTGGGGGGCACACATGGCAGGAAGAGGCATTCAGGGAACCTGGTCCACAAACCAAAAGCATCTACATATCAATCAAAAAGAGACGCTAGCTGTTCAAAATGCCCTGACAGCCTTCAAAGACCTACTTCATCCGGGACAACTACTGATAAAGACAGACAACACCACGGTCATGTGGTAAATAAACAAGCAGGGGGGCACTCATTCTTATCCCCTGTGCAGACTAGCCATGGCTTTATGAGACACAGCATTGACTTACCAAGTTCATCTGCAGGCACAATTCCTGCCAGGAAAGGAAAACACTCTGGCAGACGAACTAAGCGGAAACCTTATGGATCCCCACGAGTGGCACCTGGATCCACAAGTCTTCAGCATGATAACAAAGAAATGGGGGCGCCCGGACAGAGATCTATTTGCCTCCCCTCAAAACAATCAACTAAAAAGATTCTGCACAAGGACTTATCACAGACAAGCTTGGAAAGTGGACGCCTTATCTTTCATCTGGACAAACCTATCAGTATATGCCTTTCCTCCACTACCTCTCCTCTCCAGGGTACTCCTAAAGGTCAGGCAGGAGAAACCAAAAATGATTCTGATTGCCCCAGACTGGCCCCGCCAGTACTGGTATCCGATCTTAAGGAACTTGTCCCAATGCCCAGCCTGGACCTTACCTCAAATACCTCATTTACTGTCCCAGCAAAACAAACAGATTCTGCACAGCCATCTCGGGACCCTAAACCTGGCAGCATGGCAGATAATGTAGCCATTCAAACCACACTTCTCAGTAAAGCTGTGATGGATGTCATTTTAGAAGCCAGAAGGCCTAGTACTAGAAAATCCTATGCTGGGAAATGGAAGAGATTTTGCGCTTGGAACCAAGCTCAAGGAACTGATGCAGCTGTCCCAAATATTCCTCAGATTTTGCAGTACTTAACTGAGATGCTGGACAAAGGCCTATCTTTCTCATCAATTAAAATCCATGCCTCTGCCATTTCGGCTCATTACAATACAGAGCCACCACTCTTTTCTCATCTTTTATTAAGGCAGTACCTCAGAGGAGCCAAAAACTTGAGGCCTCCAAGGAGAATGCCAATTCCTGCATGGGACCTCAATTATGTCTTGGAAAAACTCACCTTACCTCCTTTTGAGCCAGCTGCTACTGCAGATATAAAATTCTTATCTTGGAAAACAGCTCTGCTCCTAGCAATAACTTCTGCAAGAAGAGTTTCAGAGCTACAGGCTCTCATGGCTGTGGAACCCCTTATCATTTTTTTATCCAGACAGGGTCTCTCTGAGAACAAGCCCTACATTTATGCCTAAGGTGGTATCCAGTGTAGCCCTTAACCAAACTATTCATTTGCCAACCTTTTATCCAAATCCACAGAACAAGGGGGAGAAAATTCTGCATTATTTGGACGTACACAGACAACTTAGATTCTCCTTCGACAAAACTAAAGTTTTCAGAAAGACAGAACAATTACTAGTGGCATATGCCACAGCATCACAAGGAAAGACTATCTCCAAACAGACTATTTCAAAGTGGATAGGTCACTGCATTCATTTCTGCTACTCACAGCATGGCAAACCAGTGCCTAAGGGCATTAGACCACATTCAACCAGAGCTGCAGCCACTTCTGCAGCCTTTCTCAGGGGAGTACCAACCAAAGACATTTTAGAGGCTGCTACTTGGAGTTCAGTGCATACCTTTACAAAACATTACAATCTGCCTCTTTACTCTAAATCCAGGGCAGGCTTTGCCACTGCTGTTCTGCAGGGGCTCATAGCCGCTCCTAATACTGTTTAGCTCCAGCCCCCCAACCATAGCTTTGGGACTCAACCCAAATGTAATGACTGCAACAGTGAAACACGAAGAACATAGTACAGTTGTGTACACTTACCATAAATGTAGATGTTCAAGTGTATTCATTGTTGCAGTCCAGGTTACCCACCCGCCATCCCCGTTATTTTTGCTGGAACTTATCTTTACTTCTCTAATCTATACAACCTAGGTGATGTATTTGCTTATAGATGAAGGTAAAGCTTATTTCTGGTACATGTATGTTGTATTTACATAAATTTAGCCTACCCTTTTGGGGGCACCTGACATCTGGGGCAAGAAAAACTGAATAAAATGGCGTCGGCTGCATCTTTTATACCCCTGACGACCTGACGTCAGGGAAGAGGTGACAGCAACTGACGCAGAACCCAAGACTTTGGAATTCAGGCTGACTCAGGGCAACCTGCCAGCAGGATAACCCAAATGTAATGACTGCAACAGTGAATACACTCGAATATCCACATTTATGGTAAGTGTACACAACTGTACTTTTTTTTAGCTTTGAATTGGTTCACTAGTTACCTGATTGAAACTATGATTTGTAATAATAAAATATGCCAAAGCACAGAAGGCATCAAGCTGGTACAGTGCACTCATTACTACACACTTGTTTACAGTGTCAAACACAAAATAAAGTATTCAGTGACTTGCAAATATGTTTTAACCCCAATTGTTAATACATATGTAGTTACAGACTTATCCATAATGAAAAGAAAACTAAGAAGTTAATGTCTGAAAAACTTAAGTCACCAAGTACTAACCTAAGTGGCACTTATTTAGAATCTGGGGTGCTCTGATATTATTGAAGTTGTTAATTCCTGGACATATATAAGTATTAATGACTATAGATTAAGGTATTGCCTTCTCTAAGCCTTAATAATGGATACAAACTGTAAACTTGGTAGCCTGGATAGAATCAAATCACACCATCTGTCTGAATCCAGACCCAGCCATGCTAATGTCCTGCTCCCAGAGCTACACTACTGGATTGTAGCGGTAAGTATTTTTAAGAAGCAGTTTGCTGGCAAGCTTAACTAGTGCCTTCAGTAGAGTGGTCAGATTTGTTACCAACATTTCATTACTAACTCAGCCTTTCTGTGATGCTTGGATCTGTTGAATTTCATCATTGTACACTTAAGTAGTATCAAGTAAAAATGGGTCTCATTCACGTTGCCTAACTTTTACAAGTTCAAACTTCATATGGTTGAAACCATATGTTTGAACTTGTAAAACTTTGAACGTTTCAACGGAGATCGCCATAAGGGAAGCTTTCCCTTTCCTGCAATGTAGTGCGATCTCAGAGTTGGTATATTTAAGTGGGGGGGGTGCATGGGGCTTGCCCCCCTTGCTTTACAACCTTCAGGTAAGTTTTTTGTGTTTTTTTTTTTATTACGTTGTTGAACTTTTAAAGTTCAACCATATAGTGTTTGAACTTTTAAAAGTTCGACAACATGATATAGACCCAGTAAAAACATAGTGCAAAGGTGTGCTAAATTGTGAGAGTATATGATTAAGGCGTATTTTTTAGTGTAGATAGCCTGAGAGATCATAAGTCATTTCTTGTGTAGTGAATACATGTATGGTTGGGCAACTGCTTTTCGCAAGGTTGTGTGAATGAGTAAATACTGGCTAGCTTATTTATTTTGCATTTATTTATTACGTTTGTTAGCTGGGAATGTCCAGTTGGGAAATCCTATTTTCAGCAGACGCCTGGGGAGAAATACTGATGACCAAAACATTAAATGATGATAAAATGCAGTTTACAAAGCAGATAGTAAACGACAACTCAGTAAATCGTACGGATACTTACAATGAAGTAAACTGTTACAGAGTGAGTTATGCAGACTAACTGCTGTAACTGATGGGAGTTACCAGGTGAAGATAAATTACATAATTAACAGCCTTCACACATGTAGTGCTTATATATTCTACAATTAGACTGAAATGGTATGTGTGCACGGTGAGGTATCAGTCATCACAAATGTACACACTTCGTAGACAAGTCAGAGTTTACTGGAGTAATTCAAAAAGTAGTGCTGGCACAGAGAAGACTGGGGATGCAAAACAGAATTATAGCTTGTGTAGGACAGTAGGAGGGAGGAAGCAATGTGGACAAACTTGTTAAAGTATATTTAAGAGCTTACATAGTAGAAAAGGGAAATAAATATGTAGGGGAAGACACTGCTTAACTAGATTGCATACTTGAGTAAAATGCTAACCAGAACACCAGAAATTAAATAAAATCATCTATAGTCAGTGCAGTAATGTGTTTCTAACGCATATACCCTAAAAGTGCAGGGGTGTACCAGAATAGAGCAAAGTATCTCATGATACGGTTTTACACGACTTTGCCCTACACTAACCTGAGTGTAGTTTTGGCAAACAGCTTTTCATCATTCTTATTACACTGTTTGTTTGTGTCTTTCGGCTTTTCCCGGTTAGGGGTCGCCACAGTGGAACTCCGGTCCGCTAATGATTGGCAGTAGATTTTTACGTACTGGCTTGCCGGGCCTAACGCACAACCTTCAACAATGCCCATTCACGCATATCGTTACACAGAAGACGCTCTAACTGAGAATCAAACGGGCAACGTCTAACTGTGAGGCGACAACGCTACCGCAGCACCACCACCACCGCAGTAATCTGTCAAAATCTACGTGACTTCTGTTGTGCACTGCAGCCTTGCTGAGTATGAGAGACTGCTATTTGCTATTAATGAGGCATTTCACGTTTTTCTTACTCTTGTGCAATGGCGCTCATATTTACAAGTTTGGGGTGTGAAGCCTTTGCCATTCTGCAAATAATGCTTTAATTTCTGTATGTATGTGTGTGTGTGTGTGTGTGTGTGTGTGTGTGTGTGTGTGTGTGTGTGTGTGTGTGTGTGTGTGTGTGTGTTTTCCTGTTTACAGTTTATGTTTTATATAATTTAAGAAAATTGACAAAACATATTTTGTTTTAGAATGACTCAAATTAGCTTAGATAAAGCCCTAGATTATAAATGGTTCAACAAGTGCTCAGAGCATTGTAACCAAAGAGTTTTTAAGGCATAGCAGCTACTTATATTCTTTACTAGGTACAGGTGCTGGTGCAAAATGTTGCCTACAAAATTCTGAAAGGAGGAGTGACCATAAGAATTATCAGTTGTTATCTTAGCTATGAAATTTCCAGCTGATCTTAGGTCATTAGATGGATGGGGGTTGAAGATATCATGTATGATAAAATTTATAGGGACCTAAAGTAATCCATTCTCTTCTTAAAAGATGGCCATTGAAGGAACATTACGAGGTCACAGTAGTGCATCTTGGGTAATGTGTTTAGCACAAATTTGGCTGATGTGATACTTTTGTTCCAGGCCTGATGAAAAATCTGAAGACAATCCAGTACAGATAATGCAGCCAAAGAAAGAGTAGTAAGGAGAATATAAGCTTAGATTTTGTATTCGAGACCGTATTTGACCCTGAAGAGGATGCCTAGAATTTTCATCCTCCAGGGACAGAAGCCTATCCAGGATGGTTCCTAGGCATTTTATTTTGTACTGTAGTGTTATGGAGCTCAAAAAAGTGAAACGTGCAGCAGCAACCACACATAGTAGACCATTCCAGATAATCCAGAATGTTGTAGCCAGCATACCAGTAGATGTGCTCCAAGCACTCCCCTCGTACAGGAATGCTGCACAAATTTTATAGAGAAAAATGTGTCAATATACTTGAAGTTAAAATAGCCTTGTTGGATATGACAAAGGTGAAGCATAAAGACCTACTGATATGTACTTGTATGTTTCCGTTTATAATCCATGCTGGTTGGCAGTGAAACAATGCTTCTTAGATCCATGTAAAATCTGCAGAACCTGCACAGTACAGTCCTGTAAACAGTCGATGGCTTTTTCCCCATGTAGAGAGGAATATGCAGGCAGCTATACATGTCCCATATTGATAATCTAACAACTCAAGATATAACTTAATAGTGTTTGCTGTTATGTCCACAAAAGCAGAAAATATATACAGTACCTTATTCCAGAAATTCCAAGAACTTTACTGCAAGCTTGATTTAGATCACAGACACATGTATATCCTTTGCAGCTTGGAAAGGGCAGCTGTAACTGCAGTACACAGCAGTTTTTCCAGAGCAGTGACAAACGGATGCTGGTTCCATCTCTCACATTTTGTGGTGGCATCTTCAAAGAGTAGCTAGAGAATACCATATGAGGACTCATCTGATTTCTATAATGAACATAAGACAGCTTTGCTGTCATGGCCTTTCTACAGCAAATGGATAGCCTGCCAATGTGGGGCACTTGCTGTAGTGTTTTATCATTCAGGCTGTGACATATGGCATACATCTATTAGTCATAGAAATATCCCATTTGACTTTCTGGGAAGTACCTTTACTTACAGAACCTGTCACATCTAATCCAAGAGAAACAAGATCCCATTAATGCATTTTAAATGTTTTAACTTCATTTTTAATTCCTGAGAAGTGCAGTATAATGGAGGAAGTATATCTGCAAGCTATCAATACAAATAAACAGGCTTGTATCAACATGGTTGCATTCATTCAGTCTTGCATACAGTTTCAGTATTGTATGTATAATATATTGTTCATCAAGTACAACTGTTTCACCCTAATAAAAGTTTCTGATCAAGAAAACATTTTCATTATATCTCCGATTCCACTTTGCATAGGGGATCATGTCATAGAGGACTGATTTCATTACATTTTATCCCTACCTGTGCCTGCATATCACTTTTTGGAGTCAATGAATGCATTTTCTTGGATGATTCTATTTGAAATTTCAAGTTTAGTGTTAAAGAGTTTCAGAAAGCTCTGATTCTGATGTTTATGTTACTGTAAATCACGTGTGACATGCAGTGTTTTTTCTGTTTTTTCCAGAGTAATGCACACAGTTTCTTTTTTAATAGAGCAAAACATTGCCGGCATATTACAAAATTTGTAGCTGTTAGTACATGCCATACTGCAGAAGTACAAGATAATGCAAGATTCAGACCTCCAAGTAATGAAATACCATTAATACAAGAAGATTTGTTAATTTTGTTAGAAGAAGCTGTAGAATTTTAAAATGGTGTATGGAGGGTAAGTCGGTTTAGATTTTTGACATGCAAGGCCATTTCTTTTGTTGTGGAGTTCCTGATTTCTGATTACCAGTACATTCCGTCTGCTGTACTGCTGCTGATGGTGATGAAAGCAGAAGACTGCATACAGTGCCTTACAAGATTAATAACTGTCAACTGTGACACAAATGGAAATCATACGTCTTGCTATTTTCGTCACTCATTAATAGGTGATTCATTAAAGCTGAAGAAGCTAATTTGCTTGGTGGTTTTCAAGCAGGCAGGCAGGCCTGTAATCGCAAGAATATGGAGCACTTTGTGGTTTTAGTGTGTACTTTTAAAGGCATCTCTCATTTATCCCTGGCTGGCTAAGAGGAATTATTGGGGATTTAGGCAGTCTTGTAACACTGGTGTTTTTTTTTTTTCAAATTTTTATCCTTGTTATACTATTCTGCTGTATCTCACTCTCTGGAAAGATACCTGCATCTAATTGACCAGTTTGCTTCTCTCCCCGAGAGCCCTATGGTTCATTTTTTTCCCTAACCAGAGGGCCTTATTGGTCCATTTGTCCCTAGAGAAGCAAGACTTGATCAGTAGAAATGGGTCAGTCTGCCTGTTCCCGTGGACTTTTTCTTCCAACCCTGGAGCTCTAACTCCTGCAGAAATTCTGTTGAGATCCACAATTGTTTCATGCCCTTGGAAGTATGCATGTAACCTCAAATTATTTTCCTGGCATATGTGGTGCACTGGTGCAACACTTGAAAGTGAGTCAAAGCCATCTCTCTGTCCCCACCCCAGCCTACATCAGCCACTCATTCCCATCCTCCTAGCCGAACCCTCTAGCTACTGTGCCACTAGCCGAATATGAATTATGTTGGTCATATACAGGGCTTTATCCCTCTTTGTTGAGGGGGTAGGCTAAATGTCTTTTAACTTTTGTGACATTAAAATGCATAACTTTGTCTCAAATGTAGTTGAACGTATTTCACTGAAAAGAACCGACATTGTAACAGATGTCATAAAGTAAGAATGATAGGACACCTGAGTCTGATACCCCAACATCACTGTATATATTTCTTGGTTAAGCAGGTGACATAGCCACATAAGCAGTTATCCATGCAAACAGGCATGCTGTGTATCTTTCTTGTTGTTGAAAAATGTAAAAATAAAAAAAAGTACTTTGTGTCCTGTCCACTAAAGATGGAGGTTATACTGTACATATGAAGAAGAGATTTTAGTAGCAAATAAGGATGGCTCAGCGCCTTTTGTCTTCCCAGAGCCCTACCCATTTGCAACTTTTCAGTCCCCTTTTTTTTTAAACAAGAAACATCTTTACCTATGTCATACATGATAATTTAATAATCTTACATTTATATAAATGAAAATAAACCATACCGACAATCTCAGTTACAAACATTATACATTACAAACCATGCCAACACAAATGTAGCTGCAAATATTGTACATCACTTATAATATATCCAGTCATCGTCAGTCAACCATTACATAGCTCATTCAAATCCTGCCTTATTTTAAACCTCATTTCTCCTATGCATTTATTGAACCCACATTTCCCATTTTTTCTTATGTAATTTGCTTCTACCCTTTTCTAATTATCCCAATTCCAGTTGTTTTATCTTTGTTACTATCTTTGCTACTTCTAGTAAAGTTGGTTTAGACTTTAATTTTAATTTTCTAGTAATTGCTTTTTTGGCAGCTATCATAATTAGATTCAGCAATGGCTTACTATGTCTAGGCAATTCCGATTCTGTATCATAGCTTAAAAAAAAATAATTTCCTTAGTTACACCAATTCGCCCACACAGCATCTCTGACAGAGCAGTCTGCAGGGAATCTTTAAAGTCTGTCAACTTGTTGCACTCCCAGAAAATATGTTCCCAGTTACCACTTTCTTCTCCATGACACCTCCAACATCTGCTGTCTACCTGTGGAAAAATTCTTTGGAGTCTACTTGAGGAATAAAAATACTTATGTAAACACTTCCAAGCAAAGATCCTAAGTCTTCTAGACTTTGTTGCATACTTGGGATCTTTTCAATCCTTGTTAGCCAATACTATGCTTTCTTTATTTTATATAAGAAGTGAGTTGTATCGGTGTCACTTTTTTTTTATTTATTTTTTTAATGATGCTACCCATCATGGAGGTACTTCCGTCAAACATTGTGGAGGACAATCGACCCGCCTCCTCAGCTGTTCAATAATGTTCTGAAAGCTTTCTCATGGTAGACTTTATTAATTTCATTCACGTACATCCTTTACTTGGAAACATGCATATTAACCCCTTTAGTCTGTAAAGCTTTTGTTATAGCCACTACTGCACTGGTTGTTCTACTCTAGACTTCCTCTGTCTGTTTTTTGAACATAGGTAACTTGAACTGTAAATATTACACCGCACAGTGGCAACAACTTTATGTACAAGGAGATAACTTCCAATTTTTTCTGAGGTTGCATCTTCCTCTGTACCCCATTGTCTGCTTAGTATTTTTATATTTTTTACTGCCTTACAGATCTTCTTAAGGAGAATTCAAGATTCTTTTCGGGTTTTTGTTTGTTTCTTCTTTTATCATTTTTCTTTCTCATGTTTTAGTTTCCACATGCTTCACTTAAAACATTCCTTACTATTTACCTTAGGTTTTGCACGCATTTGTGAAATTTTTAGAACTCTACATGTAAAACAATTAAACTGCTTCTCAGTGCAACGTTGTGCTGTGATGCTAATATATAGGGCGATCATGTTTACTCTGTGGTATAATTAAGTTTCTTTCATTTGCTATTTTCGTATGCTGTTCTGTTTTACAATGTAACATTTTTTTGCATGTTTAGCTTTATTGTTACCTGTGTAACCTTTATAGTTTTTTGCCATTTTGCCCAGTTAGTAGCTGAAAAGGGTCTTGCACAATTCTACCCACCCGGTCAACAAACAAAAAAATAAATACATTTGCATATTGACCTTGTTTCAGATTTTTATGTCCTTCCAAAAGGTGTTCCTTAGGTTTTTGATTTAAAGCAAAGCTATCCATGATCATGCTGCCATTTACTCAAGATACTACATTTCACTGGTCAGCCAGAATAGCATCCATACTGCCATTATCTTATGCAGTGTATCACACACACATTGTGAACCGTCATTGTATTTCTTACCACTGGACTCCAAATTACCAGAGTCTAACTGCAGGGAGAATGTATAAATGCAGCAAGATAAGCTTTCTGATGAAATCCAGAGTTACTGTTACATGTGTGTCATTTTTTAGTGGCTGATTAAGGCCTCTAGCTTTTCTGCTTGTAGTGTCTGTGGCCTTGCTACATAGTGGCTTTCTGCTCAGGATCATTTTGTGGTATTCTGTTTTGAATCCAGAGTCCTTCTGAGATGATTACTAAATAGTGCACCAAATAGTTGGATCAGCTGTGGGTTAGGGTAAAATTGTCAGTATTCAGATGTTATCAGAAATTGTGGTGCATTATGGCTTGAACTTGTCATATGTGTGAGACTCCAGATAAACTTACAGAGGAGTTAAATGGGAGGTAAGCATTGCAGAAGGTATGTTTTTTGCTGTTTAAATTAAGCTTGGCAGCTGCAGGTGTTGGGAAGCATGGCCGTTGCATTCAGAGTCGCATATTCTACTTTAGTGTTGCATAGGCTTTGATGGCATAAATGACATTTGAATGTCATTTGAATTTCTTGAGGCCTAATAAATGACTAAGAAGCAGACTGCATCATTTTTTTTATTTTAATGTATGTAGTAAGTGCAGTCTCACAGCAAGAGGTTCTCCTGTTCGATTCTCGGCTGGGGTGCCTTCTGTGTGGAGTCTGTATGTCCTCCCTGTGGTCGCGTGGGTTTCCTCCAGGTGCTCCCTTTTCCTCCCACATCCCAAAGACATGCAGTAGGTGGATTGGACACTCTAAATTGGTCCTAGGTGTGTGTGTGTGTGCGCCTTCTGTGGAAAGTTAGGCGCCGGGCTGGCAACTCGACACTGTAAAACTCCACTGTCAATCATGAGCGGCTAGATGATCTGCTGTGGCGACCCCTAACCGGGAAAAGCCGAAAGACGAAGAAGTACGTTCAGTGGAAAAGGTCACTGCTGTTCCCTTGTGTAACTTTTTGGTAATACAGTTTATTTTTTTATTTTATTTTTATTTATTTAACATTTGTTAACCGGGGAAAAGTCCAACTTGGAACAAAGCCAATTTCCGGCAGATGCTCGGGGAAAAACACTCTAGATGCATGTCTTTCTAACTTATGCATTTGTGTTTCTGCATACATATTTGTTATTTTTTTATTTGTTGACTGAGGTATAGTAGTGATCAATGGACTAATTTCAGGTGGAAGTAAATGGATGGAGGAGTGAAGGAAGGATGAGGTAAAAGAAGGTGGTTAAAGAGATGTAGTAGAAGTCTGTATACAGATAGGAATTCTGTGATTGCGATAATTGTTGATAGAGGTAGAAAGCTTCATAGTGTTACATTACGCATCCTGCTTGCCAACTTTTACATTTTGCTTAGGTGAACAGGTGGAACTTTAGCTCAGTTCTGAATGATAGGTGAGAGTTAATTTCTTTGAGATGAGAAGAGATTCTCAAAGATTTAGGCCTAGAGTAGAGAACACTATGTATATAGCAGTGGCCCATTGTAGTCTTGGCTTCTGAAATTGTAGAAGGATGTTTGGGTTATAGCTGACAGGTAACTGGCTAAAAGAAGTCGAGTGCAAGGTTTTAAATGGAGAGGCTAATAAAAGGTTTTACTTCTGACTAACAGGAAGCTGTTTGGCGTTTGCTGTTGTTAAACAGTGGTCTTGTCTTGGGGGGGAGAGTGATAAATCTGCAGATTCTATTGGAAAGAGTTTGGATTTTTTTTTAAATTTCATTCATGAGGCAGTAGAAATAAGTGGTATGTTATATTCAAGTTGTGACAGAAGGATGCTTTTACTATGGCTGATCTTGTAGCATAAGATAACAAGTGGGATATCTGTCTGGACTATCATAAGAAGTAATTTAATTTTATTCTAGTTTTGTTTCGATGGATTTGTAAGGTGAGAGATAAGAGAAGCCAAATTCCAAGGTATTGCAAGAAAGTAATTTTTAATATATGTATTAACATAGATCTGATATGCAAGGAGTTGGTGAGCTTGTCACATCCTTTTTGTGCCAAAGATCATGAATTTTTCTTTGGAAGGGTTCAGAAATGTGTTTTTTATTAGAAATCCAGGCTGAGAGCTTGTTGAAGTGGGATTGGTGTTCAAGGGTGGGTAGGGAGTTTCTGGACTGGAACAGTACCATGTCAGTAGTGTATGTCAAGATTGGGAGTGTTGAAGTATATCATAGGGAAGTTTGTTGATAAAGCTAGAGAAAAACAATGTGCCTGGCCTGATCCTTGAGGAACGCCTTTGATTAAGGGGACTTTAGAAGAAATAGAGATGCCAACTTTGACAGAAAAGTATCTGTTGGGAGTGGTAGTTGTGGAACAGTGTTGCTTCCTGACTCGTGCCTTGTTCTGGCATATGGGTTACAAGAATAGAGTGGGCTGCCAGATTAAAAGCTTTAATTAGGTCTGTAAAGATTGACCCAATTAACCGACCTTTGTCCGTATTAAGGAGTGTTTTGTCTGTTAGTGTCCATATTACAGTCATAGTACTATGTTCAGTCCAAAAGCTATGATGTCTGTGAAATAGCTAATTTATATTTAATGATGCATTCAAATGGCTGAGCGGAGATTAGTTTTTCAAATGTCTTATCTGTGGTAGGTAAGATGGAGATGGGACAGAAATCTGATGTTATAGATGTTTTGGTTTGCTTGGGTAAGGTTTTGACTAAGACTGATTTCCTGATATCTGGCACAGTAATTAATGTAAAGTATAGGTTGTACATATGTGCAAGAGTGGAACTGATAATAAGTCTCTGTGATGCTATAAGAGCCATGGGTGTAAGCTGTCTACATCTGTAGGAGCATCAGGAGGCATTTGTGTAAGTAGAGGTTGGCTGTCCTTAGAGTTAATTAGTTTGAAGTAGAAGTAAGGAATTAAAGGAGGGTGAAGTGGCATTTGGAAGGTAGAGAGTAGTGTCTGATAAGTTAGGAGGATTTGCGTGTTCCTTTTGGAGTAAGTGAATTGAAAGAGGGATTAAATGCTGAGTGTTTGTTTTGAGCAGTAAGACCATTAAACTCTTTCTAGAAGGGTTTTAGTCTGTTAAATAGTTTTATTTCTTTTGTTTTTTTATATTATTATTATATTTTAGAATTCCAATGGGTGGATTTGTGATGTCTGATTGCTTGTTTTACTATGTGTAGTTTAGTGTAGTGTTGACATTTGAGGGTTATTGGATTGCATTTCCAAGCATGCCAGGCATTATGTCTTAAGTTTTAGAAGAGCTTTAGTTCATGTGTCCTTCATTGTTTTTGTTTTATTTTCTGAAGTCTGACAATTGTTGGCAAAAGTATTTTGAATTCTATTAAGCATAGTGGTAAGGGTCTCAGCTGTAAGGTTGGGGTCCAGTGAGTTTTTAACTTTGGACCATTATTAGATGCTAGGTATGTTTGGAGTTTGATGAGTGAATGAGATTTGGGTCTAAAGGAGATGCATCGGGGGGGGGGGGGTGTTAAAATTACATTATGTTTAATAAAGCTTATGGGGCAAATGTTACTCAAGGTTGGAGGGTATAAGGAGATTGGGGATCTTGTGGAAGGATTGTTTTGTAATCAGTAAGTCTAGAAGAGTGTAATTTGAAGATTTCATATTAAAATGGATAGGTTGGGTGACAAGTTGCATGACATTGAGGTCTACTAACATCTCTGAGATGTCATTTTGATTTTAGTAAGCTAAGCCTGACGTTGCCAAGGATGAGGAGTTTCCTCTGACTGGAAACAGAGAGTATCTGAATGATGAGTGACTGGAATTGTTCTATTGAGGCTGCAGGTATCAGATAGCTACCGCTTATGTGGTATGTTTTTGTTTGTGGTGTTGATTTTAAGTAGAATCCAGTTTGGATTGTAAGTGGATGCATTGGCTGGAGTCCTCATATACATGTGCAGAGCACCCTGACCTTCCAAATCTGGCAGCAGAAGGTAATAAAAGCCAAAAAGCAGTGGATTAAACATAAAATGAAATGTCTCACCTTTGGTTTTACATGTGTTGCAAAAGAATAATTCAACATTAATTAATAAACAGTTGTATTAACACACTTTGGGTTTGTTATCAACTTAAATATCTGGGTACACTGTTCTCAGTTGCAGGGTGGTTGGTTGAGAAATGAGCCTTAAATATTACCTAATTCAGAATTCTCATGAGCCGCACACTTGGAAATAGGATGCTAACAGTATCTTGTTTTGCAGAGTTTACAGCAAAAAAACAAATATTTATACTCACAATTTAGTTTAGCTCTTCTTATTGATTTACAAGGAAAGCTTATGCGAACTTAAACTATTTGGTCTCTTGCTGTTTTATTCCTTTAAGATGTGTATTATGTCATCTGATTAGGAAATATATTGAGGAGAGGATTGCCACTAGTTGACTGTGTGAGCTGTAGGTGTTAGTGTTGTTCTAGCAAACTTGTGTATATAAGGAGGAATGGTAAAACATGTTGAAAGTAAAATATTTAAAAAAGGAATAAGGGCCATGAATGCAAGGTAATCTTACAGTGTGTAGTGTCAGAGATAACAAACAAATGTCGCAAGTGAATCCTGAAAGTGTAGAAAGGAGCCACCTGCCAATAAAATTTGCAAATGCCTATAACATTAGAAAACATAATGAGCAAACCTATGCTACATTTGTTTCATAAACAACTCACAATTAATTATTTTTTGTTAAAATCAGGCATTCAATCATGACAGTATAGTATAAAAGAATTGTCATGTTGTGCACAATGTTCTGCTTCAGTGCAGTAAATGCAATATACATGTGGAACATTCTTTTCCAAATATTGCAAAGCAGTATACTTGCCTTTTTAATGGAACAGCCATGTGTTTAAACTTTCACATTTAAGACACTAACATCTGAGAATTAACTAAGCAGCTTCAACCATTTCAAAGGTGGTGACTGACAGTACATATACTATCAAAAGTAAATGTCTGTGACATAATCAGTACGTAGCCACTCATTAAATATTGAAAAAAATAAAACAAATTGAGATAGTTATGTACACAAAACCATCACTTCCCAGTGTGTGGGACACAAAGGGTTTTCGAGCCAATATAGGTGCAACTGTGATATTAAGGGAATACCTACCCATGTAGGTGTGTGAGGCCTTAACAAGAGATGCAGACAGCGAGACAAAAGGGAGAGGAGCTGGGCAGGGAATACTAGAAACAGAATCAGTGTATGTCATTGGGTAACTTCAACATCACCTGTGTTAACAAGAGTCAGTTGATCTGTGCATGCTCAGAACACCGTTATCATCTGAATCTAAAAGCAAAAGGTAAAAAAAACCTAAAAAACAGTAGACTGAGCATAAACTTACATGTCTCAACCTTTATTTGTACTTGTTCTGCAAAGGAATTCTTCAGCATAAGTTAGTAGATTGTTGAATATTAATACACTAAGGGTGTACTATCAGATTAAACAGGTGGATGGGATGTTCTCAGTTGTAGGGAGCGCAGGTCAGAAGTGAACCCTAAACATTACCTGATGCAGAACACTCTTGAGCCCTACTCATGGGATTAGGAGTCTAACAGAATTTGGTTATGGAATCTTTACAGTGGAATCAGCTCTTCGAAGTACTGCTTTACAAGGAAAGCTTTTGTATACCTAAACTACTTGTTACCTTGCGGATTTACTCCTTTAACATGTGCATTAAATCAACTGATTAGGAAAGGCAGTTTTTCACTAGGCGCATGTATTGAGGCTGACAATATTTACTGTGCAATCTATGGCTGTTAGTGGCAGTCCAGCAAGGAAAACTTTACTGCCCATTGAAGGAAAGAACTGTCATGTTATAGCAGAGTTTGTAAGTCCAGGGTGAATAATAAAAGGACTGCAGAACCACTGAATAATTAAAAGTGCAGTTTCATTTTATTTTCTTTAGATAGTTTTTAAAGTTCAAATGACTAGTTAGAGCAGGAGGTTGCTGCACTATAAATGCAGGCAGCCCTGAGTACTAGCTTTACTTTTCAAAACCACCGTTCAAAAAAAATGTTTATCTCCAAAGTACTTTTTTTTCTAACAGAAGTCTATTCTTTTTTAAAGCTTAATTTTAATGCATTCCAAGTGTGGGGATAAAAAGCATCTTAGATAGCACCATTATGCAAAAATGGAAGTTTGAACTGAGAAGAGTATGATTTAAGGGGTTTTGTAGATGATGGATTCTTGAAATCATGTTTATGAGGAGGCCGAGAGGTCTAGAATGGTGTTTAAGAATACAGGACACACATCCAGAGCTGATTTTTTGGCAGCTGGAAAGAATTAAGTTTCTCTTTGTCAAGGATCTGCATCTTCTCCAGTAAGTAACAAAACTGTGTGAAGTGAATCATATTTAATGTTGAAATAAGTCCCCACTAAGATGAGATTTATTAGATATTGACAAATCCAACTCACATTTTGTCAAACTTGAAAAGATGCCAAATTCAAAACACTGATTCTTTATTTTATAATTTAAAATGTTTTTATGGAGAGCATCAGTCCCCACAGTTGCACCTATGTACTCCTTCCTGTCACTTGGGTATTACAACTGTAAGGCTGCGCAGTTTTGAAGACAAAAGATTTTTCTCCTCCAGTGAGGTTGAATGACGTAGAAGCATAACTCTCAAACTGTTAGTTCTAGAAACCTGGACAAAGCCTGACAAAATTGGGGGACAAAGGCCAGAAAACAGAGGCCGATGTTAAATACTGCTCTTACAAACGTAGAAAGCTGCTGGAATATAAGGGTTTGGGTTAACAGGCATGTTCTGAAGGATTTGAAGTCTAAAACTCAAATGTGCGTCATTTATTGACTTCAATCCTCAGATCATCCCAGTGATTTCCTAGAAAAATCACAAATTTAATGAGGAACAGACCAAAAATATGAGGCAAAAATCTGGACAGTTGAGAGGTATGCATAGTAGTTACATTGTTTTAGTCGGTGGGTCGCTAAAGAGCTTTACCCCATCACCACCACAATGGAAACATGTTTAATTCATAGTGTTTTCTTTTCTTTATTTAGCTTACCATTTTGAAGATGCATTAAGTTCAGGTCATTCTGCTTTGACTTGACAGTTCACAATTCTATATGTTGTCATGAATCCTTGAGTCCTGTCCTGTTGCATGTCACTGGTAATTGCTTTTATTTTTCTTTACACTAGATTACCTCTGTGTTGAGCAGAGGTTAAAACACTGAAGGCAGTTTGTTTGCAGGTATTCCTGCTGGACACTTCCACAGCCAGACTTTAAGTGCAGACAAAACCTTTCTCCATGTATACCTCAAGAAAACGGAGTCTGTTTGTGAAATATTTGATTAGCTTTACAGAAAGATAATGAGTCTATTTGTGAAGTATTTGGTTAGTTTTACACATCTGAATTACGGACTTGTGAATGGTTAAGGCATCTATGATAACTTTTGTGCTTTTGGGGTCTTTTGCCTTGCCAGATAACTGTGGTCAAATGTATATGCTGGACCCAGACTGTTTTTGAAGTGTTGACTGTAGAGATGATGCATACATTAGATAGGTAAACTGTGGGTGAGGGTAACACGCTAAGGCAGATGTTGCTACAAATTAAAATGCATTGTCACATGGATATATGCCCATTGTGTGAAACTCCAAGTTATAGAAAAAGAATGGGAAATAAGTTGTGAAAAATACGTATCTTTGGCTGTTTAAATGAAGCTTGAGGTTGCCTGTACTGGGAAGCATCATAAGATAGAGGCAGAATAATGCATTCTTTATAATGCTTCAGCCTTTGACAGTATGAATGTCATTTGAATTTCCAAGTACCTAGTAGATATGTAAAGCAAGAGAAGTTATCAGTTCTAAGTCTGTCTAATGAACATGTGAGCTGTGAAAGAAAAGATTTTGCTGCCCTCTTCTGGTATGTTTATTGAAAATAGAATTACTCTAGGCAAAGTGAGGACTAGAAGGCACTGGATCCTAAAGAGAATGGTGAGAAAGACTCTGGAGGGAGGTTTTGTATGAAAACTGTTCTTGGATGTGAATGGTGCAGGCCTGTCCCGTAAGGCATAAGCAAACATACATTTATATAAAATAAATTAAACCATATTAACATGTTCCTAGTTACAAACGTTATACATTATATATGTTTTTTCTGAATAACTGTCATTAATGCAACATTACATAGATTGCTCATTTATTGCCTTCAGTTAAATTTCATTCCTCCTCCAAAACATTACTCTGTATATACTATTTCCACAATTTCCATTTTTCTACTTCCTTTGCTCCTACCCTTTTGTAAAGATTCTACTTTCCAGTTCTTTTATCTCTTTTGCAGTATTCACTAGCACTTCAAATACGGTTGGTTTGGACTTTGATTTCCATTTTCTAGTAATTGCTTTTTGGCAGCCACCAGAACTAAACTTAGTAAGGGATGAGTATGTCTAGGCAATTCAGATCCTATATCCCAACTCAAAAAATCATTTCCTTAGTTACACCCGTGTTATCACCTAATATTTCTAACAGAGTATTCATTAGGGGATTTTTGAAGTCTGTCATCTCATTACACTCCCAAAATATATGTTCCCATCTACTTCTTTCTACCCTATCACACCTCCAACATTTGCCATCTACCAGAATCTGCTTGGAGTAAAAAACTGCCTTTACAAACACTTCCAAGCAAAAATAATAAATCTTCTAGAGTCTGTTGCATACTTGGGAGCCATAGCTATGTCTTCCCATTGTTTCTTTGTGAATTGCTTATCCACTCTCTCTTCCCAATCATTTCTAACTTCCTCTGATTGATTCCTATAGTTATTGTGCAATATTTTATATACCCCACTAATTATTTCTTTTTAACAGCACCTTCTGTTCTAGATTCAGCTAAAGAACTCTACTAAAACAGGTCTTTCACTTAGGATTCTTTGCCTGAACCTAATATCAGCCCTTGTTAGGGAAGTCAAGTCTCGTGCCTGCAGTCCAAATGTCTTCTTAGCCTCTTCCCATTCTATTTGCATGCTATTTTTTATACTTTAGTATGTGTATTAGCAGTGGAGTGACCTGAGAGACTATACCCCTTTTGACCATCAGATTATAAACCTAAGTAATTTATTTGTGGGCAGTGGAATGGATACAGGGACCATGGCCTCTGCCCACTAAACATCACAACTACAATTAGATGTTTAATGTGTGTAATAGTAGGCTGATAGAGAAGTGTAAATAAATTGTGTACCTCAGCCCTCAGAACGCTGTTTTTTTTACTTTGTCATATTTATTGTAAAGGCAAAAACTACTGCAGTATTGCTTGCTGCTTAAACTACACATCTACAAAAAGTGTTTGCAGACCATATAAAAATCAGAGGCATACATCAGGACTCTTAAAATGTCATTCCGCTACAGACCAAGCACAGTATGAAGGACAACAGAATGGAAAGTTTTACTACTAATGCTTTCAACAGGAATACATTAAAGTACGGAAGAGGTATCCTGCAGCTGATGAATGTAAATCCTGTTGCATTTATATTCATATTCTAAAACTTTTAATTGTAACCTTAATAGTTTCTGCTGTACATCAAATACAATGCTGAATACACAATTTTAATATTGCATCAGTTTAAAATTATATCAGAAATGCAAAAGCCCAGTTTTAACACAGTGAGACTAATGTGTATGCACCGTGCAGCTATTACCACACTTCAGTTGGCTTTGATCCCTTTGTGGACAGAAATAGAATTTTTCTCCTCCTTTGAAAAACTGTTCACCTCAGTGTCTTGTGGTTCTGTATTGTTTTTTAGGCATTTTTTTAACTGTAAGAGGATCAGTATAATATCTCTAACTTCACTTACTCAACAATGTTCTACATTAATTTTGAATAGTTGGCCAACACTTCCCCCATCTCACTTTTTCCAACTGTAGTGCAATCTTGGAGTTGGTGTATATAGTTGGGGGTGGGTTTGAAATACTGCCGTTTGTGTGATGGGGAAGAGTTGGCCAAGTAGTTACTTTCCCTGTCTCACAGGTTCAAGGAAGTGCACTTTTGATGGATGGAGTTTTGATGCTTTGCATTCAGTGATGTGCCATTTGATGGTTATTCCTTTCGACAATTAACCATGGACCCCATATAACATTAGAGGACAGAAGAACAAAAGACCTATTCTGCAAACCTCTAGAATAAAATTTCAGTATACAAACCACAGTTTCTCTATTTTAGCCCCAGTGTTATAGAAATCACTTATTTTACCCTTAAAGAACTTAACATCTTACTCCAGATTTTGATCTCAATACAAAGCACATCTTGTCATACAAACCAAGCATAAATGCTTCTCAGGCCACAGTACTTAACCTCCTCCAGAAATGTAATGCTGTGGCAAAATTCATATTTCAGTAACCAAGCTAATGAAAGATTTGTGTGTATATAATACACACACACACACACACATATATATATATATATATATATATATATATATGTGTGTGTGTGTGTATATATATATATATATATATATATATATATATATATATATATATATATATATATATATATATATATATATATATACACACACACACACACACACACACACACACACACACACATATATACATATATGACAGTGAACTTACTTTGTTAACTCTAGTCCTGCTCAAGCATCTCTTGTTTTCCAAAGCACAGAAAACTACATGATTGGCCTCTGGATGAAAGGGTAACATTTTACCTTCTACCTCTCTGCACATCCTGTGTGAAATCTGTTTTGAACATTTTGCCTAACTGCAACAGCACTTCTGGTACACTACAGACACTTTAACTGGTATTCTTAGAAATGCCAGCATTCAGGTGGGCTCACTTTTTTAACACAGTTCTGCTGTCACACCTCTTGCTTTTCTTAGCACAGAAATCTACGTGGACAACCTATGGACGGAAGACATACACACTCCATCTCTCTGTGCCTAAGCTGTGTGTGGCCTCTTTTTCTGGCACAGTATATGATATGGAAGTCATGTCAGTGTTAATAGAACTGTTCCAGCAGTATAACACAGTTGACTACAGTGAGGCTGTGAGCTTTGCCAGCACCCAGGTGGGCTTAGTTTCTTAAAAAGCAGACCCACAGTAATGCTCCCTGCTGTTCTAATGCAGAAAATTACATGGATCTTGCCATGCATGAAACACAACAACCCTAGCACAAAGCACTACTTGCAGCACAATTTTATGTTACTGCTTTGGCTTATACTCTTTGCATCCTGCACATGTCCAGTTCTACATATTTTACAGTGCCAGTTGTAGCTTTTCTCCTCAAACCTCACTATAAATGGGCTCTACCCAGCTGGACAGTTCAGGTAAAAAAAATAATAATATAAAATAAAATAAAATAAAACTCATGGCAAAACCAAGTGATAGGCATTCCATTACATTTGTGTCTTCATTATTTCAGTACATTGTCTACAGTACAATATTGCTTAGACTAGCATTCAGGGTAGGTTAACCTAGCCAGTTTTTTTTTTTTGGGGGGGGGGGGGGGCAGAAGGGAAATAAAAAAAAAGTCAAAAGCCTGTAACACTGCAAACTTGGATGTCTGCCCTTGCTTGAAACTGTGCAAGTGGATGAAAATCTGCTCCATCAGATTATGGAAATCTATTTATTCAAAATTAGAACCATTGTGCTGACCTGCATCCATCCACAGCCCCATTGTTGCATATGAGGTCTAAGTGTCGCTTCAACAGTTACAGTCATCTCCAGGTGGCTAGCCCTGCTACAGTGTGCTGACCTGTGTATCTTACTGATTTTCTGAACTATATATTTAAGCAAGATGCTGTGCAAAGAGCATCCTGAATAGTGTGCCATGCCATCCCATCACAGGATGCACACACACATACTTACTTTGAGGATTACCATTTCATTAAGTATTGGTAGATGCTGAAAAAAATATGTAGGCAACAGTTGCAGTTGCTCATAGTTTGCATTTAAGTAGTTAGACTGCTTTAGACTATTTTGAAAATAATTTAATTGATGTGCTGATGTTTACATGCTTAGCCTTAGAATGCTTCAGAGCTTTCTTAAAGCTTTTAGAATGGTTTTGTTTATGTACACTGTGGTCTAGTAAACAGGAAACTGCAGAGATGCTCTTATACTACAGAAAGATGCTTGAACAAATCTGGTAAACTGAAATGGAAGAATGTTTAATAGTCTGCCTAGTGCAGAGTACTAACACTTGCCTCATGAAGTGTACATGCTGAATAAACTAATCTTACTTGGCTGTGCTATAAATTTGTATGCATTTAAACGTAAGCTGTCACTATGGAAAGTTTCTGGTCATTTCCTTAAAGCTGGCAGTTCCATAGACTTATAGCCAGATGAAGGTTCATATCGTAGGTCTGACGGTATTGAGTCCCAGATGGACTTTGCAATGCTTCTTGTACACACATAGGACCATGTCTGTAAATCTCTCCTTCCAAAAGAAAAACTTCACTTTCACAAAAAGAGAGCTACTATGACTAGAGGTCCAGAACACACTGGTTTCATTCATTGTTTCCTTCTCTGATTACCCACTTTATCCAGTGCAAGGTCAAGGAGAACCAAAAGTTGTCTTTGCACTCAGCCTGTGTAAGGCATAGAAACGCATCCTGAATGGGATGCAACATTTGCTCACTCAGTTTTAGAGAATGACAAGTTCATATACCTTTCTATTAAAATTACCATTTACATGGTAAGGAAATTCTGACGGCATAGTGTCTGCAGTTTTAACTTAACTCATTCACTCCGGAGGAGCTCAGAAAATTCTGCCTGCTAACATCCACCATAGGAACAACTGTGCAGCCTGAGCTCATTTTCAGAAAATCCATTTGTAATACCATACAGAAAACATATGCTCATAACTCTTTACGTATAAGAGCTAGACTAAACATGTAAATGTGAATGTTGTTCAGCAGACACTGACCTTTCCAACAGTGGAAATGTTGATAGTGCATATCTAAGACATTATTAAATATTTGCCAAGGAATGCTGATATTGTGCATATTTTTTTACCTTTTTGGAAAAACAAAGCACAATATATTGGACAATGTACCATGCAGACCCATACAATTTGTATTTTATTTGTTTGTATGAATGTCAACTTTAAAATGATACATTAATCATTACTGTGTGATGCTCCTTTATGGAGATATTCACAGAAATATAGGTTCATAGGTTGGTACTGGGCTGTCTGCCCAAAGGCATATATTAGCCCTGCCACGTTGTGCGGTATTCACTGCCCCTTTAGTAGTTCCCTAGACCCTTGTACGAGCAGCTAGTACCCTTGGCCCCTATCTAGTATTGCTGTTGGTGTGATCCCCGGTGTGAACTTTCTGTTACCCATCCACTCATCAAGGTTCCTCTTGAAGAGTGATAGTGAGGGGCTCTGTCTTATGTAGATCGGGACCCTGTTCCATAGTAAGGGAAGTCTCTGCAAAGGGAATCTATCCCTCCAGCATGTTCTATTCATTGTTGTGTTGAGGTTTATATCCCTAGAGCGTGTAGCTCGAGTAGATTTGGTTTTGCTAAGATGGAGCATGTTCAACAATTCTGGGTTGGACATGGTTCTCTATGTTAGACAGAGATCACCTCTGAGAAAGCAGTATGCAACAGAGAACAGACTTAGCTTTTTCAATCGTGCTGCATAGGGCAACTGTTTGAGGCCAGTAATCCTCTTGGTTAGGTACCTCTGTGGTCACTCCAGCTGCTGGAGATGTCTAGCCAGGTACATTCCAATTGGTGCATTGTACTCAATAATGGGTCTGATGAAGGAAGAGTAGAGGGGCACCATTACATCCTTGGATCTTGATGCGAACCCTTTCGTGATCAGATGGGTCACATAGAAGGATTTTCTAACCACTTTGGCAACATGGTTATCAAAGGAAAGCTGACTATCTACTTGGGTCCCTAGATCCCTTATTTCTTCTTCAGATTTCAGGGGATTACCTCCTATGTTGTAGTTTGCGGGTACTCTGTTTTTTCCAAAGGGGATTACTATGCATTTTGTTGCATTTAGCTTGAGACCATGGCTTTGACACCATGCATCAGTCTCATTTAGGCCCTTCTGGAGGATCTCCATGTCGGCCGGAGACTCTATTATAGCACCCAGTTTGCAGTCGTCCACAAACTTAGTCAGCCACAGCCCTTCCGTGCTTGCCTGTACTTCTGAGAATTATATGCCAAACAGGAGGAGCCCCAGGACAGAGCCCTGAGGCACACCACTCGTTACTGGTCTAGATTCGGATATAGATCCTGCTACTCTTACTTTATGGGATCTGTCTGAGAGCCAGTTTGTGATCCATCTTGTGACGTAAAAAGCCCAGGCTAGTGAGCTTATCAATAATACCTGAATGGGGAATGGTGTCAAATGCTTTAGCAAAGTCAAGGTAAGCCATGTGTACCTCCTTTCCCTTATCTATAGCCTGAGTAACTGTCTCAAAGAAATCCACCAGGTTCAGGAGGCATGATCTGCCCTTGACGAAGCTGAACTGTGTGGGGTCCAGCGACTGGAGGTTCCCAATCTCTCCATTTATGAGTTCCATAATGATTCGCTCCATAGCCTTACAGATCAGACTGGTCAGGCTTATTGGTCGGTAGTTCCCAGGGTCAATTGTGGCCCCACCCTTGTGTAGCGGGACCACCATTGCCGTGCGCCATTTATATTTCTCATAATTGATAAAGCATAATATCTCATCACCTGTAACAGACAGAGGCTACATATCAGTGTACAAGTTGTGTGGCTCAATGTCAACTTCAAAATGATGCATCATTTGTGTTGTCACCATGCTCCCTTGCAAAGATATGGGCATAATAATGAGAAGTATTGGAAATGTATAATTTTCATAATCCTACAAGATTATAACTGTGATATCTGTACATGTGTACAGCACACAGACACAGGTCTTTTACCATGTTGTAAGGAGTAATACTGTCTTCAAAATGAGGTATTACTTGGCACACTGACTGACTTGTTCCTTTTTAGTTCTTTACCAAAATATGAAAAAAAAATCATAATTTCCATAACCTAAGTCCTAAACAAACGTTGATATCTGTACATGTGTACAACACACAGACACGGTCCTTTTACCATGTTGGAACTGTTAATACTCTCTTCAAAATGAGGTATTACTTAGTACATTGGCATGCTCCCTTGCAAAATTATTTACCAAAATATGAAAAAAATCATAATTTCCATAACGTAAGCCCTAAACAAACTGTAATATAGGTACATGTGTACAGTACAAGGCCACATTTCTTTTACCATGTTGTAAGGACTAATACTGTCTTAAAAATGTGGTATTACTTAGTATGTTGACATCTTTCCTTAGCTAAGTCACTGACTAAAATAAGAAAAGAAATCATAATTTTCATAACCTTAGTCCTAAAATGTACTTTTCCCGTTTTGTAAGTACTAATACTGTTTTCAAAATGCAGCCTTAGTCAGCATGTTGATATGTTCCCTAGCAAAATTATTTACCAAAAAATTAAAATTATAATTTTCATAGCCTAAGTCATAAACAAACTGTGAAATCTGTACATGTATACAGCACACAGATACACTTCTTTTGCCATTTTGCAAGTACTGATACTGTTTTCAAAAAGTGAGTCTTATACCACATGTTAACATGTTCCCTACCCCAGTTATTAGCTAAACTATGAAAAAATATAATAATTTTTCATAACCTGAGCTATAAACAAACTGTGATATCTGTACATATGTAGAGCGTACAAAGTTCTTTTACCATCTTGCAAGTAGTAATAGTGTCTTCAAAATGCAGTCATAGTCAACATTTTGAAGTGATTCCTAACACAGCAATTTACCAAATTATAAAAACATATAATACATTTCATGACCTGAGTCATAAACAAACTGTGATAGTTGATGACATTTTTCCCTACCATACCTACCAACCAGGAAAACCTCAACTGTCTATTAGAGTGGCTGTGGGTACAAATCATGGTAAACAAAAACATTCTTGCTCTAGCCAAAATACTGCATGAATGGATACTGGCAAGGGGATACATAAAAGACATATGTAAATAAAAAAAAAGCAGGCTCAGGACTACCACTCTACTAATGAAACCTGGGCAGGTGCAGGGTTCAGTGGCACTCGAGAGCACCTGAAGTGTCCCATTCCAGTGCTGACTATCCACTCAGACTGCTGATACCAGCACTATGTCATGATTTACTTCAGTGTCAGCAGTCTTCCTTACCTCTGCATTTTCCATTTCCATGTGTCTTTTCAGCAATGGATGTAAGGATTCAAAGTGGGGGGCTAACCTAATGACTCTTGCCCTGACCTAAATACTTTTACTTTATCTGAAGGGAGGGAGAGTGACATGAGAGTCATTCACAAAAAATATGAAACATATAACCACAATGGATACCTTTATCTGTATCTTACAATAAAATAATGGGAAAAAAGAAAAGAAAGAAATTGGGGGAAGACTTCTGCATGACTCCTCAATGACAGAAACCAAAATCTGGCATGTGTATTCAACAGTGTGATAATGACAGTTGTAATGTGAATAGCAGTGGCAGCTGCTGAGGGTTTTACATGACAAGTGATAATGACTCAGTGTTAAATTGTAACTGCACACATAGTCAGTTAATAAAGTGATAATGACTTGCATTTCATTACTGCAAGGTCCATCATGCTCAGACTAAGGTGACAATTGCTGCACATAACCTGTTGAGCAGAGACATTCATTACATTCCTGGTGCAGGGTGTAATGTAAGACTTGAGTCATTGCCATCTGTTAGAAAAAGATCAGAGTAAATCAATAAAAGTAGTATGACACTTATATATTATTGAGCCCTTCCTCTCACCTAAATTCTACACATGACAGACAAAGCCATAAATATTGTCCAAAATATGTGGTTGCTCCATGCCAGAAACAATATTATGAATTGTTACAAATAAATAATATAAGTAGAATACAACTATATAACCACTGGTGCCCAGAAATTTCCAGTGAGTATTATTGTAAAAAAACAGGGGTTTAGCCAGAGAATATAATTTGCAGTTATCCTAGTACTAATATATGAACCTACACTAACCAGTAAATTATATACAGGAATAAAAAATCAGAGGGTAGGTAGCTGATGAAGAATGAAAAAAAAATGGACAACACAGATGGAACATTATGGAGACTACATAACTTCTTTATCTGATGTTGTCTGAGTATGCACAAGCACAAAATGAAACATCTCCCCAGTGACCCCTTCCGCAGTCTGTCCTACTATGCACAAGCACCAGAATGCAACATTTCCATCGACAACCCCTTCAACAGCCCTTCCAAGTATGCACAAGAACCAAAATGAAACATTCCCCCAGTGACCCCTTCATTAGTATATCTGAGCACTTCCTTAATTATCTCTCTAAAAATACTTCCTGCTTTCACAACTAAATAAAATGAGTGTAATTTACAAAACTAGACCTGTCAATTATGCACAAGCACCAAAATGAAACAGTTGCCACATGACCCCTTGAGTACTATGTCCAAGTATACACAAGAACCAAAAGGAAACATCCCCTCCAGTAGAAAATGCAGATTACATGGAGGTGCTATATACAAGTGGAGCAGAGTCTATTGGTAACAACAAGTGGAGGCGAGTATGCTCATTATGACAGCCCAGTACAAGCAAAAATCCCAATCCATATTGCAGAGATGATGGCTCTTAATCCAGGCTAACTCTATTTTTACCATAAGTAACAAGTGGTCCAGATGGACTGGGAATGAGTGAGTTGACAGAGCAGGGGGTAAGGCTGAATGATCAGTTGTGGAATTAAAAAAAAAATGTTCTTGGGGCTATGCAGTTCTATGTGCTTAGCTATTCTTCTTATAGAATTGCATGTTATATTAGTAGTGAGTGCTCTGTTGCTGGAGCTTACTTGTACTTATTTACAAATGATTCTGTGATATATGTCATACTTATGTGTTGTGACATCATATTGCTTGAACTTAAGCGGGTAAGATTGGTACAATGTACCTACATATTAGCAATTCTGCTGCGTAGTTTAACCTGCCATCAGCATGTATCCCTTGAGCAGTGTAAAAGGTCTTTCATAATCCATACCATTATATTTGTTTCAAGAATGTAAACGTGAAACTATGGTAAGCTGAAACAACCACTATACTTCAATGCTTACTGTCAGCTAGTTTATCTGGTGATACATTAGCCAATATTTGTTTCCTGCTCCTAAGGTTGAAAATCCCTTTTTCTTGGCACTTTATAGTGATCAGATTGTGATTACACTGTACTTTTAATAACATACTTACTGCTATGATAGGAAATATGAACCAGATAAACCAACATGTATACAAATATATACAAATTTCTGTTACATTCCATCCCAATTTTTAACGCATCTTCTACTACAGCATTCAATTTTTGTAAGAGCATCTCTACTATTTGAACAGGGCAGATTTAAATTTCCCTTTTAGAAATATTCCATATTGCTTGCAACCACTTGCATATACTGTATTAAATGCATGTACTAGCAAATATAATTTATTTATCTCCTTCTAGGCAAAGAAAAACAAAACAATGGGCATCTCCTTTCTTACTTGTATCCTTCATATGCACCTTTTACTTTTTCACATCTCTTCAACTGATTTCAACTAGTCATTAGCAAGGCTGTATTCCAACTATAACATTCTGTACATAATACCAAAAAGTCACATAAAAAACAAACCAAAAAAATAGTAGCACATAAACGCCACAGAGTCCAGTGATTTCCTCCAGTCACTTTGATGCCGTATTTTATGTTGCCGTTCATTCAGCCGTTCACATGTGATCATTTGGAATAAAAAAAAAATACTACTTTTTTACGTGTTTTTTTACGGCATTAAAGTGACTGGAGGAATGCTGGATTTCTAGCTTCCTGTTTTATAACAGCATCTTCCCCAAATAACTAATGTGTTTGTTGCTAAACTTATTATTTCAAAGAGACACTTAAATATCATTTTACCATAACAAAATGTTTCGTACATTTTTAATGTACCACTGTGCTGTCAGTTTTGCAAGTAAGTGCAAGGCTTCTGTAAAAATGAACACGAGTTTGACTAAAAAAGTGACTGCGCACCTGCACAGAACTCTTAAAAGTGGTTTAATCTTACTGTTATGATTATTCTGCCGGAAGTATCATCATTCCTTGAATGAGATCTTTTCCTTCCAGCCAGCTTGTAAACAACCTGCAGACATCACCGCTTTTACCCTGTCAAGCCGTGTATGGAATAACTGACGATCAACAAACATACACCTAACTACATGTGGCAAAGAGAAGTCAATAAACTTTAGTTTCATCAATAACTGGACATAAGGCATTGTATGGTGCGTGTCTATCTATATCCACGACCTCACAACACAAACATTAAAGCCTAGTTCTTACTAAAATACAGATACCACAGCATCACAAAGCGGCTTCCATCTATTCCCAACATCCAAACATACGAGTCAATCAAACCTGACAATTAAGAAAATGAAATACAACTTCAGATAGCAAAAACTATACTAACTGCATCAAGTTAGAGTCCAGTATGCTTACAGCAGAGCTATGCTGATCTGTGACAACATAATAAACAGCGCATATTCCTAAGCCAATAAGTGGTGAAATCTCATTTTCACTACTGGCAACAGTACAACCAGCAACAGCCACATACTATTCTAGTCACACAATTTCTTCAATCTGTTTTACTTAGTGTACAATGTATTTAAAAAAGGCACTGATTACACCACATGTCATGTACCTTTTCATCTTTTACAAATGTAGAATGTGTCTGATCCGTAATGGTAGTAGAAAGAACACTGCAAGAAAATATCACATCATTTCAAAACCTGAAACCAATCTTCTTTCATTTCACATCTGGGGAATTTTCCTCTCCCTCACAGTCATTCACTCTCTAACTTCAAATGAACAATGAATTTTAATGATTTACAGACAGGAATGAAAAGTGCAGTCAAACGCTAAAAACCGACTGCTACGCCACTCACAGGTATATGCTGCTCCAACCGCCTTGAAAGGTGTACAGTACTGTGATAAAGTATAGCTTACCTGAAAAGCACCAAGAAGTACAGCAGAGGGGGAATTGGAAGCTTCTAGTATGACCCGCGAAACCAATGTGTTTTCTGCAACTGCGATTCTTGCAGTCCATGCCCAAATAAAAAGAGGAATCCAGTAGCAGGTAAAATCACCAAATATAACGAAAAAGAAAGGAAATACCTGCTGCTGGAGCCTTTATTTATTTGAGTATAACAGAAGAAGGTTATGATGGGGGTGTAGGTGCTATGCAAGTGGTGGCTTGGATTGCAGGAATCCGATTGGCTGCCACCACTTGCTTGAACAAACACTTTCAAAGGAGATATTTTCTGAAAAGTTTAATGTGACCAGCATAGGAAAACACACTGAATCTTAACTGTATTAGTTAAATAACAAGTTTAGTTACGATTTCAGTGTGTTTTACACTAAGCTGGTCTACAAACTGACATTACAGTTTCACGCGCCTGGGGAAGGGACTCTGGGCTAACAGCTTGCAATTTCTATCATCTCATAGCATTCTCAGATGTAAGCACAGAGGTGCTATGAGATGGTAGCCGGGGTTAATGAGTTAAAATGGCATTTGTTTCTGTGTATTTGCACTTCTTAATGAAAGTCTGTAAAATTATATTGTCTACAGTAATAAGACATATGCTGTACTAGAGTACTAAAGATATGAACACTGTTCATGTTCTACCTGTTTATATACAGTACAGCTGTTACAAGGACTCCCCACAGGGCTGATATAGGTGCCAGGATGGACAGAATGTGGATATTAAACAATGGTGCTCTTGTTCATCATATATGTAAAACATGTGAACATGATTATGCAATAGTAAAACTATTGCTACTGGTCTTAACAGCCAGAATAAGGTAAAAAAAAAAAACCTCTTTGACATCTTCATCATTGCTGATTGCTGTTATCAAACACTGCACGCAGCACAGCATTCAGTTGGAAGAGTATGGCATCTCTCCTGTGTCCTTACTGCATCTCTCCTGTGTTCTTACTGCTTTGCTTCATCCGATGCTTGCATGATGTAATAAGGTCCATTACATTCCTGAAGAAGTTCGATGACTGCCTTCATAAGGTCCAGCACATTACAAAAGATGATAGATGACTGGCACAACACATTACTGAAAGACTTTTGAGTCTGCCTGCCTATCTTGGTAGTCTAGAGAAATAAATTAGAAGTCAAAGTGTTGAAAATTAATTGCAAGTTGGGATTTTTGAAAATCAAGCGCATTACTGGGTATAAATGTGGATTATAAAATTAAAAACCTGCTTGGGCATTGATCACGGCATGACAGAATGATTGTGTAATACTGGGTTTCCTTATGCTAGTATGCCTACAGAGTAGTTGTTTGAGTAATGATTGTTCAAATGCCAGAAAGACCATCAAAGCCATTCTAGTCCGTTATTAGCATTAACAAAGTTACCTGATTGTTAGCAAAAACATTGTCATGTACAAGTTGTGGTGAATATGTAGGCATTTTTGTGCTTAGGAGCAACATACTGTGAACTATTCATCATTCTAGCTTTGCCAGAGATGGCAGGCATCTTTCTGATCATATAAGGCTTTCATTACATTGATGAAGCTAATAGAAACAATCTACATTATTTTGGTCTGGCTGCATTTTATTTTATGTAGTTTACAGATAAGTGGACTTGACCACAACAGACCATCTTCACCATGACTTAGAAATAGGGAACACAATAATTCATATTTAAGGAGTATAGCAAAATTGCAAGATAGATCACAACTAGCAAAAACAATGTAAAAGGTTGTGCATTAAAGTTTAAATATGTAGACTATGGCATACCATGTACATTTGCATACCATCTTTGCCAAATGCTGGTGTAAATAAATAATGTGTGTGTACAGAGGACTAATAGCTTCTACTCAAAAGAGGAAGAACTTAGTAAAGTATGTGTTTTAAATATTAGTCAAATTGTTTTTTAGTTTTGAATATTGAAGTTAAGTGATCCAGCAGTGCTGAGTGCAGACACTGAGATTAAAAAGAGCATTCCATGTCTTAGGACTGCAGACAGGGAAACCATTGCTGATACATTAAAGTGATAGTAGTAAAGCAACATTTTGAGTGATGCGGATGAGTATGGCACACCAGTGTGTGCTGCCACTTTTACATTTCTGGATAGTAGGGGCCTGTAACCTGTACTAAATATATCAATGAAAATGATAGGCATCTGAGTCATTGCATGGACAGCTCCTTTTTCTTTCTGTTAACAGTACTCAGGTTTAGGCACATTGTTAATGAAATGGCCCTTTTTTATATTTGTTATATTTTTTATATTTGTCCAGAGTTTGCCTATATTGGATGCTAAGTTAGCAGTAGGAAGGGACAGGATATATTCTGAAGTAGGACTTATACTTTTACAAACAGCTGTTCTACCCTATTTGGTAACCTGCTATCGAAGTCTGATAACTTGTAGCTGGTTACAATGCTTTTCTGCTGTATTTTTACACTCTGTGAATGTGTGTGTGAAAACTGTCAAGGCTGGATCCAGGAAGGCACCCAAGTGGTTAAGTAACTAATGGAACATTTTAATCAAACTGAGAAGTCTTTTTGGGGGTTCCAAACTGCATACCTTCAGTTTTTTTTTTAATTAATACTGAAGCACAGTTACTTGATATAAAATAAATAAATTAAATAGTCTGTTTCATGTCCTGTCCTACTGTAGCAGAGTAATTCAGTGTTTAAAATCTCTAGGCTTGTCGTCTTCAATGCGGAACATGTTAAATTGGGCTACAACAGCGGTAATACTAGTGATAAAATGAAAAGAGCAGGAGGGTGGAACTCTGTGTTTGAACAGCAGAGGTTATAGCTAATAACAGTCTACCTGCAGTCTGAAAGAACATTCGTTTACATTGAAGTAACAATACATTGTGACTTGTTTGAATTTACACAGTTCCAACTCCACAATTTAGTTTTATGTAACACAGGATCAAAAGCTTATATCAGCTTAGTGAAAACAACTGTTAGTTAACCAGAGTTCAGAGCATTAGAATGTGTTGTTCTGACTTTAGTGTGACACTCTGACAAGTTTTTAATTTCATACACTTGAATAACAGCATAAGGGATTGTGGATGAATGTATATTTGATTTCTGTTTGCAGGAATATGGAAGACTTTGTAACTTGGGTTGATTCATCGAAGATCAAGCGGCATGTGATGGACTACAACGAAGAAGTAAGGGACATTTATTTATTTTATTTATATTCGTTTACTTGAGTACTGCACTGATCAAAAATTACTATTTGTAGGCACAGCCATTATTTTCTCAAAAGATCATCTGGAAATATGCCTTCTATAACTGTTTTTCAGCAGAAGTGTGTTCTCATACATTTTCATGCATGTGAGTATTCTTGTGCTGAAAAACAATTTTTTAAAATAATGTGTGTTAAAAAAAAAATTAATCCACCCTACCACCGCCAAATGCAGAAGCAGCACACTGATGCTGATGCATTAATTATAACTTACAGGTAGCTCATAAATAGTTTTTAGACATACAGTCAACAGTAATTAGTGGGTAACCACCGAATGATGTAGTCACATGTTGCTCACACATCAAAATCGGTGCAAGAGAGTGGGTGGTTTATTAGCAGGACTTATGCATCAAGAAAGACATTTTAAAGATTTTTGTAATGATACTTGTAAAATAAAACGTTGTGCTTCAAGAAGAGAGTCTTTTTATGTTTAAAGATGCATGAGAGCACTCCTTTTGGGAAAACAGCATTTATGGGGGGAATGTATATGCCCACGATTTTTATGTGAAAGTTGCTGTTCAAGATTATATGTATATTTCATTAAACATGTTTCTGTTTAGCCCAGTTAAATATTTTTCTGCAGAGCTGTGACTCAAAAAAGACATATCTTACTCAGAAGAGGTATGTTCCAGTGATGCAACACTGATGTACTAAATAAATCTTAATTTAGTTCATTAAAGTGTAATGAAGGAGAAAGCTTTCAATTTAAGCTTTAGAAAGACAAATCAATGCTCCCCTGAGTTAATCCTTAAATTTGAACTTGAGATAATTTGCCCCCAACTGTATTTATTCTGAGTTGAACAGTACTGGAACGTGTATTATTGTTGTTTAAAACTCTTTGATGATATTTTATTATAAATATAAAATATAACTTCAACAATCTCTATGATCTTTCCCAAAAAACTGATAGGATTCTAGTTGCCTGTTATACGATGCAGTGGTTGCATTGTCTCCTCACAGTAAGAGGTTCTCCAATTCGATTATTGGCTGGGGTTCTTTCTTTGCGGAGTCTGCTTGTCCTCCCTGCATTCGTGTGGGTTTCCTCCGGGTGCTCTGGTTTCCTCCCACGTTACAAAGACATGCATCTGGAGCATTTCTCCCCGGGCCTCTGGTGAAAACTGGCTTCATTCCAAGTCATCTTTCCGGGTAAACAGATGTTAAATAAATAAAAATAAATAAAAAAAAATATTTTCAGGAGTGTCATAGTCATAAAGAAGCAGTGATACGTGGGTGACTGTATGTCAGTAAAAGACACATTACCCCAATCAGGTTGTTAGAAAAATTAATAAAGTTTAAAGGTGGGACGAAGACTTAGATGGCAGATTATGACTTTTTTAGTGAATCAAATGTAAATGGTAGTCAGTCCAGGAACCCTTACTGTTCAACATGTTTACATCAGATTTATTTGAAGGCCTAGAAGACGGAAGCAACCACTCTGTTTATGACAGTAAAACTGACTTCTCAGTGTGTGTGTGTGTGTGTGGGGGGGGGGGGGTGGAGGTAGAAACTTGAATGATTAAATACATGAGCAGAAAAGTGGCAGCAGAGATATTCATAGTTACAAGCATAAAGTTCTACATTAGGGTAACTTGGAGTGTCATTGACTGAGAAGAAAAAGATCTAGAGTTACTAATCACACCATGATTAGCACATCAAAATCAGAGTAATATTTTTATATCAAACAATTTTGGATAGTGTTTTAGCTGCTGTTGTTTAACCTTTGTTTCTGTTATGACTCTATTATTTTATTGTATATGCTTTACCTTGTTTAACAATTTACATAATTAAATGTCAGGGCATTTATTTTTAGAAGTTTTAATGCAAGATGCAGACAAGCAGTTCTTACACTTTATCTGGGGTTAATGAGAACTCATTTTGAGTGGTGTGTTCAGTTCTGGAGATCACTGAAGGAGAGAGAGATCAAATTGTCAAAAGGAAATTGATTATTCCCATATGGCAAGGTGGCTTAGGCTTACCCAATTTGAAGTGATACTTTGTAGCTTTAGAGCTACACAGTTATGGCTCATACATAACACAAGCAGAAGGTTAGAAATCAAAAGGGAAGGGGCTGATGATGGGGGAGTACAAGAAATATGGAGAGAGTAGGATTTTGGATGCAGGTCCTTGATGAGAATTACCATACAGAGCATTATATATGTATAAAACAGCATAAAGTATAGGTATGACTGCAAGTAAGGGTACAAAAAGTAAACGAGGGAGTTGAAATTTTCTGGATAAAATTAGCAAAGGAACCAATGTATTGGGAGCAAATAACTAAGGAGGGATGAGGGCCAAGTGGAAGTTTGAATGCAGGTTAGAGATTTCCTCCCACACCACAGAATGGTAATAATATAGGCAAAGAGTAAGAGATAGGGGAGTGCTAAGTGAAAGAGTCATAGATTATAACTAATTTTGCAACAGAAGCAACTGTTAAAAAGGGATAATTAATAGGGCATATAAAATATTGCATGATAACTATATGAAACAATGAAAGGAGGTTTGAAACGATTGGGAAGAGAGACTGGAAAGGTATTTTACCAAGGAACAATGGAAATCCATCTGTATTGCTCTCAAGTCTGCATAAAGTCCAGCAGGTTTAGGATTTTTGCTTAGAAGTGTTTACAGAAATATTTTTCAATCCCAAGTAGACTTCAGTTTTTCCTTAGGTAGATAGCAAATACTGGAGGTGCAATGGGAAGGAAAGAGATAATTGGGAACATGTGATGTTCTTTGTGTTTCACTTTTGCAGTCATCACATTTGGGTTATCTGCTTGCAGTAGCCCTCAGTCGGCCTGATTATCAAAGTCTTGGGTCCTGCGTCGGTTGCTCTCATATCTTCATGATGTCAGTTAGGGGTATAAAGCATGCAGCCAATGCCATTATATCAGTCTTTCTTGCTGTGCGGTGCCCGAACCAGAAGCAGTTCGCAAGTGCGGGTCGGCCGACTCTTGAAATTTTCATTTTTGAGTTTCAGATCCGAAGTCTTCAGCTAAGCTAAGTACCCCGTCGGGGATCCTTTTTCTTGCTCTAATCTGATGTCAGTAAAAGTTAACAATTATATTTCTTGTGGAAAGCAAATACCTCATAAAGATTTTCATTCGTACTGCATTCCTTGCTTAGGCCCAGACCACGACATACCTCGCTGTCGGTTTTGTGCTTTATTCAAACCTCGTACTATTCGTCGTTGGCTTATTTACACATCTAAATATTTTGGTACTCTGTTCAATTATCCAGAAATGGCTTCGCTAAGCCTCCCGACTACCGACATTCAGAAAAAATGCAAAGATAAAGACAGACCGCATAGGTCCAAAGCTGCCAACGATGCTTCTCCTAAGCTAGTCGCCAGTTTGCCGGTACTCAGTGAGACACTTTTGCAGCCCCTGATACCTGCTACTTCAGATTCGCAGGCCTCTACTGAGACCCATTCGGAGTCCGGTATGCCGCAAGATGCTTCTTCGACTGTGGAACCTGCGGAAGTCTCTACCTTGGATGGGTACAGAGCCGCTGTGCAGGCATCGGCTTCTGAGGGTGTATTCAGGCCTACTGACTTGCATATTAAACTGACGCCATCTTCTTCTTTAAGGCCTAAAACTCGATGCATTCCTAGAACACCAACACCCAGTCTGCATGGTCAGGCCCCTATGCCTAAAAAGCAAATGATAAGAATGGCTGAAGACCTTATTCTATATCCTTTTAAGAATGTCAGGGTAAATTGGATAATGTCTACACTTGCCTTGATTTTATAGTATAAAGTAGAGTGACTGTGCAAAGTAGCATACCTTTTCTTAAGGTTCAATGAGTGGTTTCTATTCCTTTTGCACTTCACAGTGAGTGTCTGCAGAGTTCATTTAACCATTGGCTAGCCTTCTCCTTCCCTGTAGTCTTTACCCCTCCCTCCTCCAGCTCTTGTTCTGTATTGGATAGCCTGAGGTAATTTAAACCCAGGGTGCCATTTTTTTTTTTTTTTTTCAAATCCAACAGCAGCTGTTTGTCTCCCTTGGTGTGTAGTCATCCCACTGTAAGTTTTTGCATTCAAGGTATGCTGTACATTGTGGTTTAATTCATAATTCTTTAGTACAACAGCTTATACTATATGTTTCTGTTATTTTTAACACTGCAGGATGCCTTTAGATAATTCTGCTTAATGAACTGCTGTCACATATGCACCTAGATATGTTCTGTTTTCCTTGTTTACTGTTATAGAGCCAGAAGGGCTATTTCACATGCTGCATTTCATTGCTCTGTCTAACTGCGTTGACTAGTTTTTAAATACATTGAAAGTGTATCTTGCTTAATTTAGTAGAGGACTGCTTTATATATTTACATTTTATTTTTGTATGTTGCCATAAGAAAATATTTTATGTTATCGGGTGCTGAAGCAGGAATAACCATTGCCTGATGTTTTTGTTATTGACTATTGCTAAACAAACACCCAATCTGACTGGTCACACAGTATGTGCTGCCTTAACCTAATGCTCTCTTACATTTTTCTTCTATTTTTCTTTCAGTAATCCAAACCATCCTTCAGGTCAAGCAGGTCTCTGCCCCCCATATCAAGCAGTAGAAATTTCAGTTTTTTCTCTTGAGCACTGGGCACCCACAGACACTTGTCCTGCAACTAAAGAGACTAAATACTAATGTAGGTGCTTAACTTCCAAGTGTCTAGACAGTAAAATACCTTACCTGCATTAACTTAAACAAATGTTAGTGAGTGTATTAGTACATTTCTGCTGTATAGTTCCTTAGTCAAACCTCTGCACTGATGAGTACATCACCAGGACTAAACAGTTGTATATTGCTCTCCAGTTAGTGCCCCCCCCCCCAACTAAAGTCAAGTTTCTTTTGAGAAATACTCAGATCTGTAAAAGAGCATTTCATTTCCTCTCCTGTTTCATCTGTAACTAACCCCAGCTTTAATTCTATATCCTTTTAAGAATGTCAGAAAATTATACTCTGTGCCCATAACATAGTCTATAACTTAGTGCAAACATATTAAATTACAGTTTAAATTTCAGTTGAACATATTACACTTTAAGCTAACATTACATACTTACCAAAGCCTAAAGAAACACTTAGCCCGCTTCGCTCGCCCTCGCTGCGCTCGGGCTTGCTCCGCTCCCCTCCCTGCCCCCTATTCCCACCCGCCCCCACTACTTCTTCTTTTATTCTAACCCCTAATCACCTGACCAGTAGTCCAACCCCTAATTCCCTAACAACTAGCCCAACCCACTTATCCTACCTCCCCCCACCCCCCAATCCAATTACATCCCACACTGATCCCACTCCCAAAACACATTCCCAGACAACCCAACTCTACCCTCATACACAACCAACCAGGAATCCTTCTCACTCAAAGTAGTATCATGTTACCCACACTCACATCCCTATCACTAGCTCTACTATCGCTAACCTTCTTAACTTCCTTACAAACAGATCTACCGCTGCACAACTGCTGTCACACTACCCACACTAGCCCACCCTCTCAAACCCACTCAGACTTCTACATCTGCCCTACAATCATAAATCTTACAACTACATATTACTCACTAACAAAAATTACACCATCTCATCACACTAAGAAAAACTCTCATAGACAAAGCTCGCAAACAATTAATATTAAAAAAACACATACTGACACTCCTACAAATTCTGCTAACCTCTGGTGACATTCACCCAAATCCAGGTCCCCTCTCAGCTAGACAAACATCTGACCTGCTAATCCTAAATCTCAACATAAGAAGTATTACCAACAAGCTAACAGACCTACATGCATTCATAGCCCACTACAACCCTGATATACTCGCCATTACAGAAACTTGGCTTAAACCCAGTATCCAAGATGAAGTCTTTCTTCCCCCAGTGTATAATACACTTAGATCTGATAGAACAAACAGGAAAGGAGGAGGAGTAGCCATTCTCTTTAAAAACACCCTTAACCTCCAGCTCCTGCACACCATACCACCCACTTTTCAAAATGCTGAAGTCCTGTTTTCTGTCCTATCCATAAGAAACACCAAGAAGATCAATATAATATGCTGCTACATACCTCCAGGCAACAACTCGCTCATAATAGAAGACATCCTACACTGGACAAAGGACAATCTACCTCAGGAAATGATCCTACTAGGAGACCTTAACACTGACTGGGCAACCTGTAACTCCAGCAGCCCCTCTACACATATCAATTTATATGGGTTCTCTTAACTAATTAAAGAACCACCTAGAATAGATGAGAAAACAAAGAGAGAATCCATACTGGATTGGACACTAACCAACTATCCCAAACAAAACTATACAGTAGACTGCCTCCCAGATGACTTAAGTGATCATCTCCCCACCTTCCTACTCCAGAAACACTCCAATCACCCCAAACCAGTAGTCTACAGATTTGTACGAGATGACCATAACCTTACCCCACGATACCTAAATACTGTCCTAAGCCACTGCAACTGGGAACCACTACGGACACTCGGGTTAGACCAGGCAGTAGACTACTTCAATACTACCTTCTCTAACATCCTTAATAGTCTAGCTCCCAGCAGAAAGATCAGAGTTAAAGCCAACTACGCACCCTGGCTAAATAGGGACACCAGAGCCTTACTAAAAGCTAGAGATAAAGCCTGGAAAATCTGGAAAACTGACAAAACCCCTAGCTCCAGACAATACTATCAACAGCTTAGAAACAAGGCCAAGGCTGAATCCAAAATAAACAAACAAAACTATTTTCTTAGCGCCCAAAGGAAATATTAAAATTGTCCACAAAAATTCTGGCATGCCATTAACTCCCTACTAAAGCCAGGCAAAACCACAACCCCAGCACCCATCTCTACTAACAATACCCTAGACATACCTTCTCAATTTAATAACCATTTTACTAAATCCATCTTAGCCCTGTCCAATCAAATAACCAAAAACAGTCTACCTCAGTCACAACCTAACCTATTCCACACCACCCCCTCTTTCAGCCTATCACCAGTGCCCACCTCAACTATCAAAAAACTCCTCCTAAAACTAAAGCCAACCACACTAGCAGCTGATAACATACCTGATGCATACCTAAAAATGTCTAGTGACTCCTTATCATATCCTGTCTCCACCCTTATCAACCGCTCCATACTAGAATCCTACATACCCAAACTCTGGAAAGTATCTCACATCATTCCTCTCCATAAAGGAGGTAATTCTTATGAATTCTCCAACTACTGACCTATTGCCATCCTTTGCCCCTTATCCAAAATTCTTGAGAAATGCATCCACTTGCAAGTGATGACATTTCTTAACAAACACAATCTACTATCTACCACACAACACGGTTTCCGTCCACATCACAGCACTACCACAGCCCTTCTATCTTTCACTAATTATATAAACCTTCACAGGAATGATAACAAATATGTATCAGCCATTTTCCTAGAACTCTCAAAAGCATTTGATATGATCTCCCATTCCATTCTACTAGACTCACTAACATCATTATCCTTCACCTCCTCTACTATAGCCTGGTTCAGAAGCTACTTGTCTGACAGGCAACAATCAGTCCAGTGGAAAGGAACTCTGTCTACACAACTTCCAACCACCATAGGTGTCCCACAGGGCTCTATACTGGGCCCACTGTTGTTCTCTATTTTCACAAATAACCTCAAATGCTCTACACAACATGCCACACTCATACAATATGCAGATGATTCAACTCTGATCTGCTCCGCCTCATCTCCCACCACCCTACATACACTCACTCAAAATACCTTTATCTCAGTAGAAAAATGGATATCTGGGATCCAACTAATTCTAAATCCCAAAAAGACAAAACTGCTACTATTTACCCTTAATAGATAAAAAAAAACCTATCCTTTACCATAACATCTAAGGACGGCACCACCATCTCCCCTTCTAACCACACCAAACTTCTGGGCATTGAAATAGACAATAATCTCCACTTTGATGTTCACATCTCACATACCATATAACTAGTACACAAAAAACTAGGCTCCCTATACAGGCATAAGTCCTTTCTCTCAAAAAAGCAAGAGTCACTCTTGCACAAAGCCACCTCCTCTCAACTCTATTATACGCAGCACCAATCTTTACCCAAATCAGACAATGTGACCTAGACAAACTAGAATCATGCTACAATAAAATAGCCAAGTTTGCTACTAACTCAACCTATAGAACCCATCACTGTGCTGCACTAAAAGAACTAAAATGGCTTGAGCTACCACAGCTACTTAACTATCACCAGCTGGGCACAGCCTACAATATTCTCAAATATCCTGAAAAAAACCCTCATTATCCAACCTACTTACTATCTATACTACAAACCGATACCTAAGATCCAGTGAAAAATCTCTCCTCTCCATCACCAAGGCTAACAATAATGCAGGGAAAGCACTCTACTCCCACACTGTTGCCAGAAATTGGAACTCTCTTCCCCTATCTGTGTCCACTGCCCCCTCCACATCCATATTCAAAAACTCCCTCAAATCGCACCTTCTTAGTACATGGTTATGCCCTTGTATTACATAACCCTACCCATACTACTATTAACTCCCCAAATTCTTCTCTGATCACATGCTGGAAATCTGATCCCCTGTAGGCTTGGTCATCTGAAAGGGTACTTTTAACTCTAGAATCTTACTTGATATATTTTCTTTTCTTACCAAAGTATGACTGACATTGTCTTTTTACCCATGTTCTATATCTTTTACCTGGAGTGTTTTTATTAATTCTTGTTATATTACTATGCTCAGCATACATGATGTAACCTGTTTTGTGTATTATGCTGGATGTACTGTATTTGTATAACTTGATGTTGGAGCTTTTCTCCCCGGGCCTCCGCTGAAAATGGACCTGGTCCAGTCGGAATTTCCCGGTTAACAAATGTAAAATAAAATAAAATAAATAATCAGGGGAAGCCACCACCCCCCCCCCCCAAGAGACCTAGGACTGATTTTCCTTCTGATTCTTCTGATCAGGATTCTGAAATTTCTGTTTTCTCTGAGGACCAGGATTTGCCCTTATCTACCCATGAGGATTCTGATGCAGAGGACTCCATTCCCTCTGCTTCCCCTCCAGAGGATTTCTCTTTTGATGAAACATTGCATACTCTTAGGGAGCATTTCCACTGGGAAAGTCGGGATTTCTCTGATTCCAAAAAGAGGCTTTTAGGGAATTCTTACTCCTGCCTCAACAAAGGCCTTTAGCTATCCCTCCTGTACTGGACATTGTAGATGATGCCTTCTCGGAATCTAGCTTGGTCCCTGACTCTTTGCCTCCTGCTCCCAGAAAATCCGACAGGTATTACACGGTACCTGACTCTCACAAGTTCCTCTTTAAAAATCCTACTGCTGATCCTGAGACCATTTCACAGGGTCCCAAGGGCATTAAAACTACTACTGCCAAAAATTCTACCCCCTCTGATAGAGATTCCAGGGAGCTGGATAGATGGGGTAAGAAGGTATACACTTCTGCAACTTTGGACATTAGGGCCTTGAACTGCCAGTTTCTTATGTTAAAGTATCAGCAGCAAATTATTGGATTGCTTAAACAGAAAATGATGTTGATTCCTGACTGTGCTGAAAATAAAGAATTACAGGATTTAATGCATTCTGCTGAACAAGTTGGAAAACATACTTTGCAATGTGGTTTTGATTCATTAGAGGCATCTTGCAGGGCTGCTGTCACTGGGTCTGTACTTAGAAGGCATGCTTGGCTTAAGGAGCAATCTTTGCCAGATCATGTTAAAGCTAAATTACTCGTTGCTCCTTAAACCAAGACCGCCTGTTTGGCAACAAAGCAGAAGAAGTACTTAAAAAGATGGAGGGAAAAGCTAAATCTATGCAAACTGTTAAAGATTTCCTGCAAGTACAGCCTCCCAGATTTAGTAGGCATTGGCCCTCTAAGAATTGGTCCTTTCCTGCCTCTTCCAGGCCTTCTCAGTCCAAACCCAGAACCAGCAGAACACCCAGGCTTCAGTCCCAAGATACTTACAGGCCTAAGCAGTGGGGGGAGGGGGCTCCCACTTCCAAAGCAGGGAATAGTAAGACTCCCCCCTATAGTAAACTGTCTCAATGACTTAACTTTAAACCCTCCAAGCCCTGCTCTAAACCCTCCAAGCCCTGCTCTACTGACTGTTTCTTTAGGGGGAAAGATTGCCCTGCATGCAAAAAATTGGGAACTCATTACCCCGGACAAATGGGTTCTAAATATAGTTTCCCAAGGATACTGATTCCACTTCCACTCCTTACCAACCCCAAACGGTTGGCCAGACTTACCCCCAAATCATTGGGCAGAGGCTCAAAAGCAAGTTCTCTCTCTTCCAAGCATCAGGGCTATTCAACCTGTCCCAGAAAAAGAATGGGGGCAAGGTTTCTACTCAAGACTTTTCCTGGTGCCCAGAAAAGACAATTCCTGGCATCCTATCCTGGACCTGTCTATCCTAAACACCTTTTTGGTAATCCCAAAATTCAAGATGCTAACTCTTCATCAGCTGCTTCCCACGCTACTCAAATATGCCTGGTTGGTAACACTGGATTTAAAGGAAGCCTACCTGCACATCCCAATAAGGGAATCTTGCAGGAGATACCTATGCTTCAGAGCAGGCTACATGCACTATCAGTTCTCTGCACTGCCCTTTGGCTTACCTACTGCACCCAGGGCATTCACAAAGTGCCTAGCTCCAGTCATTGCATTTTTCAGGCAAAGGAATATTCAAATATACCCATACCTGGACTATTGTCTAATTCAGGCAGAAATCCAGGACATACTATTAAATCATCTGGTATTTGTAAAGAAATTTCTAACTTCTCTGGGGTACACCATAAACGAAAAGAAATCACATCTTGTACCCTGCCAACAAATTGTATTCCTGGGAGCAAGCTTGAATACAACTTCCCAGATGGCCTGTCTCACGCCAGAGAAACAAGTTCATTTGACAGCCTACTTCAAACTATTGGCCACAAAGACCCAGCTATCTGCAAGGAAAATACTGCAAGCCCTGGGGTTCATGGGCTCTTGCATTCTACTAATGCCATATGCAAGACTGCATATGAGGAAACTACAATGGTATCTAAAACGCTTATGGTGTCAGCATTCTCAGGATCTAGAATCAATGATTCCTATCATACCTTGTCTGCAGATAGAGTTCCTTTGGTGGGCAGAGGCCTGCCACCAAAACAAGGGACTGCCATTCACTCTACCCCCTGCCGCCCAAACCCTAATAACAGACACATCAGATTATGCATGGGGGGCCCACTTGGCGGGACAGTGCATTCAGGGCAAATAGAGCCCAAGTCAGATGCACCTGCATATCATTGAGAAAGAAATGTTAGCTGTACAGAATGCTCTGACAGCCTTCAAGGACCTGATTCTTCCAGGACAATTATTGGTAAAGACGGACAACACCACTGTTATTTGGTACATAAACAAGTAGGGGGGAACCCACTCATACCCTGTCTCCAGACTAGCCATGGCTCTGTGGAACACAGCCTTGAGCTACCAAGTGCACCTACAGGCTCAATTCTTGCCAGGAAAGCTAAATACACTGGCAGACCTAAGCAGAAATCGCATAGACCCACACGAGTGGAAACTGGAACCAAAGATATTCAACATGTTGAGAAACAAATGCGGGAGCCCAGAGATCGACCTGTTTGCCTCCCCCCAGAACTACCAATTGGACAAATTCTGCACAAGGACTCCCCACAAACAAGCTTGGAAAGTGGATGCCCTGTCCTTCACCTGGAAAAACAGTTTATGCCTTTCCCCCTCTGCCTCTCCTCTCCAAGGTACTACTAAAGATCAAACAGGACAAACCAAGGACAATACTGATTGCACCAGACTGGCCATGCCAACACTGGTACACCCTCTTGCACAGTGTGTCACTGCTGGCACCTTCCTCAGACCCCTGCCCTGCTGTCCCAGCAGGAGGGCCAGATTCTGCACCCACAACTTCAAACCCTGAACCTGGCAGCCTGGCTAATTACCTGATCTCTCCGTTACCATCCCTCAGTAAGCAAGTGATGGATGTCATTCTGGTGGCAAGGAGGCCTAGTACTAGAAAATCCTATGCTGAAAAATGGAAAAGATTCTGTTCCTGGAGGCAAACTAAGGTGATGGGCACAGCAGCACCCAATTTGCCTCATATTCTTCAATACTTAACTGAGATGCTTCACAAGGGCCTTTCCTTTTCCTTCATCAAAATTCATGTCTCAGCCATTTCAGCTCATTGCAATTACAATATAGAACCACCCCTCTTTTCTCACCCACTGCTGAAGCAATTCCTCAGAAGGGCCAAAAACTTAAGACCACCCAGGAGAGCCCCTACTCCAGCCTGGGACCTTAACTTTGTATTGGAAAAGCTCACTCTACCTCCCTTTGAGCCAGCTGCAAAGGCAGAGTTAAATTTCTTTCTTGGAAAACAGCCTTCCTTCTAGCCATCACTTCAGCAAGAAGGGTATCTGAATTACAGGTCCTCAAGGCAGTGGAGTCTTTCATCATCTTTCATGTGGATAGGGTGTCCCTCAGGACCAATCCCTCCTTCATGCCCAAGGTGGTATCCAGTGTGGCCCTTAACCAGTCCATTCATTTGCCAACCTTCTTTTCTAATCCACAGAACAAAGGAGAACGAATACTACACTCCTTGGACGTACACAGACAACTTAGATTTTACTTGGACTGGACTAAGCCTCTCAGGAAATCTGAACAGCTGCTGGTTGTATTTGCTACAGGGGCAGAGGGGAAAGCCATTTCAAAGCAAACCATTTCTAAGTGGATAGGCCATTTGCATTCATTTCTGCTATAAATACCATGGAAAACCTACCACACAGGGGATAAGACCGCATTCAACCAGGGCTGTATCTACCTCTACAGCCTTTCTCAGAGTTGTCCCTACCAGGGACAACCTAGAAGCTGCTACCTGGAGTTCTGTACATACCCTCACCAAGCATTACCACTTGCCAATTTTTTTCTAAATCCAGAGCTGGCTTTGCCACTCAGTCTTGCAGGGCCTTATAGCTGGTCGTAATGCTATCTAATTACCTCCTCCCATCCTTAGCTTTGGGAATCTACCCAAATGTGATGACTGTAACAGTGAAACATGAAGAACATAATACAGTTCTGTACACTTACCATAAATGTAGATGTTGAAGTGTATTCACTGTTGCAGTCCAGGTTACCCTCCCTCCAGCCCCCTGACTTCAATTAACTATACCTCTACTCTTGTTTACTATGCTTAAAGCTTTCTGGTGGAGCTGGAGCAGAGCCGAGCCGTTTGTCTTAAAGATTAGATTTGAGGTGGACATTGAAGAGTTGGGTGCTTGCCAATTGTCTTATGATTAAGGTTAACGTATTCCACACTTTATTAGATATTAATATGGAAATATTGAGCCATCCCCACAGCTGTTGTATGATTTGTTTGAGCAGGCAAGGTGTTTATTTTTAGAATATAATGATCTTTTGGGAGTGTACCTTTCTATCATTGGATTTATTGCTGGGCACTTTTCAGAGTAAAAAATTGTGGGCGACTTTTAGTTGTGAGAATGTCAGACTGGGAATTTGAGCTAGTTTAAGATACTTAGGGCACTATAGTGATGTGTTTTATTGGGCATTTAGGCAGAACATCTGTCTGTTTTGTTATAGCATTGTTCTGATTGGTTTAATTGGATGGCTTGGATATTTTAAGGATTGGGTGTAGTATATAGTAAGCTTTGTAGTATTTGAGTCATTACTGTGTTTTTTCAGTCTTGCACTTCTAGATAATGCAATGCACTGTAGAGGTGACCTTGTTTATGGTAGGCTTATTTAACAGCTTTCTGTATATGACTGTCAGATTTGAGCTTGTTGCCAATGATTTACTCTTAGCAGTTTGGTTTAGGGGACAGTTTTGAGCAAGATGTTATACAAGGACTAAATGTAGAAGTTATTCTGAACATCTGGGAGATTTGTGGGTGAACAGCACTTTTCTTGGCATCGAGCATGGAGGTTAAAGACTGTTGTGTGATGTCTTGCCGCTGCACCTGCTGACTTTCATGCTTCCCAGTACTGAACTTGACAGTTGTTCCTCAGTGGCGGAAGTCCCCAGAACATAGAGTTGAGTGCTTTCTTATGAAGAAAGATTTGCCCATTGAAGGAGTTTTGGCCTTTTAGCAAAGCCATCTCAATGATTATGCCAGGTATGTCAGCAGGAAATCACCTTACAGTCCACAGCAGAAATAATTGCTCCCCCAAAACACTGAGGTATGTCAAAGCAAAATAATATTATGCCAGAACATGCATTGTAAGTGAGTCTTACTATTTATGCAGAATATATCTCTGTGAGGTTTGACATTTGCAAGGCAGTGCTGACGCTGTAGGCAGAATTACTTGGCTGTTGGTACAACCAAGTAAGTAACATTTCAAGACAGGTTGTTGTACTTTTCATAATATTTTAATAATGGTTACCACATGTCTGTTGATCTCTGCTATCATAACTTCAGAGATGTTTTCTAGTATCAGTAATGTAGTGTGTGTTGTGGTACTGTAGGGGGAGAATAAATGACCAAGATCAGGGACAGTTTTTAAATGTTCCTCTTGCAAACTTAGAAAACTGCTAGACTAATCAATCTCAAAAGGTGAAGAGAAAACATTGTTTGGAAAAAATTCTGCAGCTGTACAGTAAAACCAATTCAAGCTCCATCTTTTGTGCAAAACATGACTCCAGTAGGAAAAACAAGTCAAATGTGCTTAGTAATGATTAAAATAAATGAATCATTGAATGAGTATATCAACTCAAATAACAAAAAGCTGGAAAAAATGGAAAAAGCTTTAAGCAGATACTCAGATGAACTGATAAAACTGCAAAAAAAAAAATCAAAGGTCAAATTTAAGAAAAGGCTGGTTGAGTGAGACCGCTCAAGAAGAAATGTTTAAAAAAAATAGTAGAATAAGAGGACAGAGCATGTATGGAAACTCCAAGATTTTCTGCAGTACCAGAAAAACTGGAAGGAATTGACTATTAATTTTATGAAATCACAAATATGTAAATGGGACTAGTGTGTTACAGCTGAAGCTGTTAATTGAAAGGGTATATCATGTATATGTTCCAAACTTGTATATGAGAAAGCAGCCAAGACCTCTACTAGTAAAGATGCAATTCTACCAAAATGAAAGAGTTGATTCTGACAAAACTGTGGTAGAAGGACAAAGTACTGAAAGTTGGAGACAGTTGAGTGTTTGTGGAAAATGATTACTCACTGTACATCAGACAGAAGAGGAGTAAATTTATTCCAGCTGTCAGGGAATGTCAAAAAGCAGGAATGAGATACTGTCTTCATCTATCTTAAGAATATTTTTTTCCTGAAAGTTTAAAGTCATTTTTTTATGCAGAACATGGAATACAAAAGTTCCTCTAACAAAATGTTAGCTATCAAACAGAAGGGGATTCTGCTGCTTATTCTCCTGACAATTAATAGAATCATAGAGAGACTAGGCCAGTGAAACCTTTTCTGATGATCAAAAGGAAAATCCTTGAGAGACAGAAAAAAGCACGGGAGTTGACTAGAAGAACCAGTGGTACATTGGAAACGAATCATTGACAAGAGTTGGAGATGGAGATCAACAGGGAAAAAAAAACAACTCAGAAATTAATGAATAAATGTGGGATTACAAAGCATCTGTCCCATTTGTGAAATATGGTAGAAAAAGAAAACCTGGAAAGAATTGACTTTTTTGACTCTGTGAAACTTGTAGTGTACTCCAAAGCATATAGCCTACTTCATGTCATTAATGTCTGAAAGAGCACTAAAGGGAGTGGAAGAGGAAGGAAAGAGATAACTGTAAGTAAAACAGTTTTTGTTTTTAACAGTATTTTTATAAAACATGATGTATACTGCATGTTATAAAATAAATCTTTTTCAGTTATATTTTGTGTAACAGTGATAGTAAAGTAAACAGGTGCCTTTTTTCCTTCTTTCTTCTTTTTCAGGTTTAAGAAATGTAGGCACTACAACATAAAAAGAGAAGAAAGCCTGGGCAAGAGCTCATGATAGAAGTAAAACTGATAAGCTTTTTCTTATTTTGCATAGGGAATGACTTGATTAAGGCCCCTGGCTTAATCTAATAACAAGTTTTAAGAGGAAGCAAGTACATAAAAGAATATCAAATGTCATGAAAAGGTTTCCTTTAACAAGTAAATGTTCACAGTGCAACATGAGAAGCTTGTAGCTTAAGGCAACTGTGTATCTGGTTCTCATATTTATGTGGAGACAAGCTGATAAGAGCAATAAAAACAATATTGTTTCTTTCAGTGGCTAGAAGGTAATGCTTTCTGAAATCATTCATGTTATTTTCTGCATCTGGGACAGGAATAAAGATAAGATAAAAAACAGCACTTAGTAGAAGTATAGGCTGTACTGTGCTTCTCAAAATGGATAACCTTTATTATAGGTCAGTTCAAGCCTGAGTGTAGCTGTCAATCGGGGACATTTGCTCCTGTTAGGAAGGTTAAAATTCATTATTTGAAGATTTACATAGTTTTTTTGTGTTTGTATTATGCTAGTAGGTTATGGAGATGTTCTGTTAGTGTGTTTTTTGTTTGAGGGTTTTCATTAAAACAAAAAGTTTTGTAAGGTGTGACATAGGTTCAGTTGGACATGACAAGCAACAACTGTATAAAAGCATGTAACACAAAGGCTGAAACTAGACATTTAAAAAAAGCTGTTATACATAACAGATGGGAATAAGTTCTTATCATAATGACAGCACTTTCCATGTTATCTTTAAATGTGAGTAGTCTCACTGGAATATACAAAAAAGAAAGAGTAGTGAACTATATTAACAATGCTGAGTGCAAATAACTACTCTACAGGAGGTCTGTTTGGAAAGAACTGAGCATATGAATTTGATAAAGAAATGATTTTGTGATGGTTATTCAGTGTAATATCTGGGACAAAAGAAAAGGGGGCATACCTATAATAATTACTAGAGGAACTCCAATAGTGGTAGAAGAGGAAAAAAGATGATGATTGTAGATTCTTAGTAGTAAGGGCTACAGGTAAGGGAGGGGATTAGGCTGACATGTATTTATAGAACACCAAACTGAAAAAAACGTAGGATCCAAACCAAACCAAATTTGAATTTTTTGTTTTAGATTATGTAGAGAAGGGAATATTTACAGGTGACACGAACAATAAATTGGAACAAAAGGAGGCTTTGTGGCAGCTTCTTTTTGGAGCTGATTTATTCCCAGGGTTAAATGACGTCATTAACATAAATTGTTTTCTTATGTACAGATAACACAGATTCATATGTAAAAACTCATTCACATACACAGATGTATATATACACGTATACACATATATATGTATATATATATATGTATATATATATATATATATATATATATGTATATTTTTTACCATTAGTTGCATTATTCATCATTTTAAATTTTATTGTAGTTTTTTAAAGTAAGAATTTATATTATAACATTTGTTACATCATTTCCTGTAATTAAGTATTTAAATGAGGGGTAGGTGATTGTTCATGGTTTCTGATGAAGTTCACGTCATTAAAGTGGATGAATGCGCTAAGTTTATTGTGCCTCAGGTGTGGTCTTTGGTTTGGATCCTACGTTTTTTTCAGTTTGGTGTTCTATGGTGTGGTTTTTCAGTTTTCTTGACATGTATTTATATTGCACCTAAAACTGTTACAATGGCACTTAAGAAAATTCTGGAAGAAATAATCAGATTTCAGTAGGGAATATTACTTATCAGTGGGGACTGGAATTTTAATTGCAATAGTGAAGATGTATCTGGGGGGGGGGGGCTAAAAGGAAGATTTTAACAAAATAGGGTAGATTTTTGAAGAAAACATTGGTATGGAAGATGTGAATGCAGTAGTAGGAGCTGGGAAAGAATTTACATATTATTCCCCAAGGTACAAAAATGGGCTAGGCTAGACAGAAGTTGTATTTCACAGGAATATGTACTAGGCTAGCGGCCCTAGGGCCTATACAAGCCTAGCCAAACAAGGTTCCCTGGCTTTCGCCACCCAAGAAAATTATTTTCCTGTACCCCTGTCAAACAGAGCCACAGCAGTGATCCCCGGGGTGAATTTCCTATTTCCCATCCATTTAAGATTTCTGTTAAAGTGGGCTAATGAGCTTTGCTTGACATGAATGTGCAGCCTGTTCCAGAACAAGGGAAGTTTCTGGGACAGGAATCTATCCCTCCAGCATGTTCTGTTTATTGTTGTGACAAGGTTTAGGTCCCTGGAGTGTGTGGCTCAGAGAGATTGGGATTTCTTTAAGTGTAGCATATCCATCAAGTGTGGGTTAGACATAGCTTTGTACATTAGGCCGAGTTCGCCTTGGAGTAGGCGATATGCGATGGCGTAGAGGTGGAGTTTTTTGAGATGGTCGGCATATGGCATTTGTTTGAGGCCAGTAATCCTCTTAGTGAGGTATTTCTGTGGCCTTTCCAGCTGTTGCAGATGTCTTGTGAGGTACATGCCAAACAGGGTGTTGTACTCTATGATGGGTCTAATGAGGGATGAGTACAGAGGAAGGATGTCCTCTCTGTTTCTGGAGAAGAACCCTTTGTGATAAGGTGTGCAATGTAGAAGAATATCCTGACTACTGTGGCAACATGATTATCAAAGGAGAAACTACTATCCACCTGTGTCCCAAGGTCTGAAGTTTTGATACACTTCCAATACATATTTTAGATCTTGCACCAATAATAACTAAAATAAAAATGCAGTGTAATGAAATACAAATGAGACACTGGCACTTCCACCTTAAACAGAGAGGAATTTAAGGATTGGGTAGTGGAAATTATTCAGGAGTTATTAGGGAAGATGGATATGTTTTCAGAAGTTTTCTTCATGTTTCACTGTTGCAGTCATCACACTTGGGTTATACCTGCCAGGGTAGCCCTCAGTCGGCCAGAATACCAGAGGCTTAGTATTTCTGTGTCGGTTGCTGTTGCTCCAGGATTGATGCCAGGTCATCAGTGGTATAAAAACAAGCAGGCAATGCCATTACATCAGTCTTTCTTGCCAAGAAGCCCAAAGCAGAAGCAGTTTGCACGAGTGCCGGTCAGCCACTACCTGAGTTTTTCATTTCCAAATTGAAGTTGAAATTTTCTAAAGCTAAGTACCCCGTTGGGGATCCTTTTTTCTTGCTCTAACCAATGTCAGAAAAAGTTAACAATTGTCTCACCTGTGGAAAGCAAATACCACACCGAGACTTTCATTCCTTCTGCGTCACTTGTTTAGCCCCAGACCACGATGTCCCCTGCTGTCGCTTAGTCCTCGACTTCCGATATGGCTTCGGTAAGCCATCCAACAACCAATCTTCTGAAAAAATATAAGGATAAAGACAGAGACAGACCGCAAAGGTCCCAAACTGCCGACGATGCTTCCGTTAAGCTAGTCATCAGTTCTCCGGTCCTCAGTGAGGCGCTTTTGCAGCCCCTGATGCCCGCTTCTGTGGATTCGCAGGCCACTACAGAGACAGTTTCGGAGTCCAGTATGCTGCGAGACTCTTCTTTGGCTAAGGATCCTGTGGATGTCTCTACCTTGGATGTGTCCGGAGCTGCTGATCAGACACCGGCTTCCGAGGAAGTACTTCGCACTACTGATTCTCAGCACAGACCGATGACTTCTTTCATGTCTATAGTCCTTTTGAAAACTACTGAGTTTCTAAGGCCCAGGGTATGAACCACACCCAAAAAACCAATGACCCAAGCTCAGGCCCCTGCTTCCTTGCCTCAGTCTCAAATGCTTAAAATGGCGGAAGACCTTATAATGCTTATCAGGGGAAGCCAGGCTACCCCTTCCAAAAAAAAAAAAAAAAAAGAGACTTGTCCCCAGTAGTTTTATCTGAACAGGAGTCTGATGACTCTGATGCATCTGAATATGAAGATATGCACCCCCTGCCTGCTTATGCAAATTCTGATGCAGAGGAATTCATCCCTTTAGCCTCTCCACCTGAGAACTTTTCCTTTGGTGAAACCCTGCATACTTTAAGGGAGCATTTCCAGTGGGAATGTCAGGACTGCCCTCAGTCAAAAAAGAGACTCAGGGAATTCCTAGATCTTCCACACCACAGACCTCTGGCCATTCCTCTTGTCCTGGATGTTGTGGATGATGTTTTTATGGAATCCAGTCTGACCCCTGACACCCTCCCTCTTGCTCCCAGGAAACCTGACAGTTACTATAGAGTCCCTGATTCTCACAGATTTCTTTTCAAAAGTCCTGCTGCTGACCCCGAGGTCATCTCTCAATGACCTAAATGAATCAAAGCAACTTCAGTTAAGAATCCCACCCCCTCAGATAGGGATTCCCGAGCATTAGACAGATGGGGTAAAAAAGTATACACCTCTGCTACTCTTGCTATTAGAGCATTAAATTGTCAGTTCCGTATGCTGAAATATCAGCAACATACCATAGAACTCCTCAAACAAAAAATATCTTCTTTCCCTTCTTGTGCAGAAAATAGAGTTACAAGAGTTAATGCATTCCGCAAGTCAAGTAACTAAGCACACCTTACAATGTGGTTTTGATGCCCTAGAAGCATCTTGCAGGGCAGCAGTTGTGGTTCTGTACTTAGAAGACATGCTTGGCTTAAGGAACACATCTTGCCAGACCATGTCAAATCCAAATTATTGGACACACCCTTGCAGAGAGACAACTTATTTGGCACCAAGGCAGTAGAGGAACTAAAAAAGATGGAAGAAAAAGCTAAATCTATGCAGACACTTAAAGACTTCTTACAGGTCTTGCCACCGAGGTTCAGTAGGCATTGCCCCTCTAAGCACTGGTTCTTTTGTGCACCCCCCCCCCCAGGAAGCAGGCCCCTCAGACAACAGCCCCTGGAAATGCAGAGATCGAAGCAATGGAGTTCCTCCTCTTCAAAACCAGGGAGTGTAAAGCCACCCCCTTATGGTAAGAGCTCACAATGACTTTACACCTCCACCCCCTCCCTCTGGCCACCTGCACTTGCCCCTAGGAGGAAAACTCTCCTTCCACTCAAACAACTAGGCCACTATTACCAATGACCTCTGGGTCTTCAACATAGTATCCAAGGGATGCAAATTTTATTTTCTCACTCTGCCAACCCCAAATGGGTTCCCAGATCTTCCCCCAAACCAGTGGGTAGAGGCCAAAAAGCAAGTCCTTTCCCTCCTCTCTATGAGGGCAATAGAGTATGTTCCTGCAGAACAGACAGGCCAAGGTTTCTACTCCAGACTCTTCCTGGTACCCAGAAAAGAGGGCACATGGCACCCCATGCTCCACCTATCCATTCTAAATACCTCTCTGGTGATACCAAAATTCAAAATGCTCATCCTCCAGCAGCTTCTTCCTATGCTTTACAAGGATGCTTGGTTAGCCACCCTAGACCTAAAAGAGGCCTACCTACACATCCCAATCGGGGAATCTTGCAGGAAATACCTACGTTTTAGAGCAGGATCACAGCACTTTCAGTTCTCTGTGCTTCCCGTTGGCTTATCCACTGCTCCCAGAGTTTTTACAAAATATCTGGCTCCTGCCATTGCTTTTTGCAGGCAAAGAAATATTCAAATTTACCCCTACTTAGACGACTGCCTGATTCAGGCAGACAGTCAGGAAAAGCTGCTAAATCACATGACCTTTGTAAAGGACCTACTGACCTCCCTGGGGTATACTGTCCACGAAAATAAATCAAAACTAGTACCCACACAAAAAATTGTATTCCTGGGAGCAAGCCTGGACACAGCATCCCAGATGGCATTCCTTACACCAGAAAAACAAACCTACCTGACAGCCTTCTTCTGTCAGCTAGCCACCAGGACCCGGTTATCCGCAAGGAAAATCCTGCAAGCTTTAGGGTTCGTGGTTTCTTGCATTCTACTCATTCCATATGCCAGACTGCAATGAGGAAACTACAGTGGTACCTAAAAAGCCTTTGATGTCAGCACTCTCAAGACCTGGAATCTCTTATACCAATGATACCTTGTCTAAAGAAAGATTTTCTTTGGTGGGCAGCAGCATGGTACCACAACAAGGGACTTCCCTTCTCACTACCCCACGCCGCCCAGACCCTCACCACAGATGCATCAGACTGTGTCTGGGGTGCACACCTGGATGTCAGGTGCATTCAGGGCCACTGGAGCCCAAATCAAATACATCTGCACATCAACCAAAAAGAGATGTTAGCTGTTCAGCATGCCCCGAGATTCAGACCCCTACTCTCCCCGGGGCCTCTGCTGATCAAAACAGACAACACCACGGTGATGTGGTACATCGACAAGCAGGGAGGGACTCACTCTTATCCTCGGTGCAGGCTCACCATAACCCTTTGGCACACGGCCACAGCCATGCAACTACACCTGTTAGCACAAATCCTGCCAGGCTCTCTAAACTGTCTGGCAGACAACCTAAGCAGAAACCTGCTAGACCCGCACGAGTGGCAGCTAGACCAAAGAAACTTCACCCTTGTAACCCACAAATGGGGCACCCCGAAGGTAGACCTATTTGCCTCCCACTCCAATCATCAGCTCAACAAAGTCTGCACCAGGGAACCTCACAGCAAGGCCTGGAAAGTGGATGCTCTATCCATCCAGTAGGTAAACCTCCCAGTCTATGCATTTCCTCCTCTACCACTCATTTCAAGGGTACTGCTCCAAATAAGGGAGGAAAAACCGAGGACAATCCTGATTGCCCCAGGCTGGCCACGGCAGCACTGGTGCCCACTGCTGCGCAGCCTGTCACCCCTGCCACCATGGCACCTACCTCAGATCCCAACACTCCTGACCCAGAGGAATGGAAAATTCATGCATCCCTAATTGCAGACCCTCAATCTGGCAGCCTGGTTTATTCCCTGACCTCTCCTCAAGCTGCCAGTCTAAGCAAACAAGTTCTAGATGTTATACATGAGGTCACATGCCCCAGCACTAGAAAGTCTTATGCTGACAAGTGTTTGCACCCGGATCCAGCCTAAGGGAAGCCAGAACAGCGCAGCCCACCCTACCTTTCATCCTGGATTACCTGGCAGACCTACTACACAAGGGTATATCCTTCTCTTCTATTAAAATTCATGCCTTTGCCATCTCTGCTCATTTCAGCACAGAGCCACCTCTTTTCTCACACCCTCTCATCAAACAGTTCCTAAGAGGGGCTAACAACTTGAGGCCACCCAGAAGAGTTCCTACCCCAGCTTGGGACCTAAACTTTGTGTTGGAAAAGCTCACCCTGCCCCCTTTGAACCTGCAGCTTCAGTAGAGTTAAAATTTCTCTCTTGGAAGACAGCCTTGCTTCTGGCCATCACTTCATCTAGAAGAGTATCAGAGCTACAAGCACTTATGGCTGTCGAGCCATTCATAATTTCCCATGCTGACAGGGTCTCCATCAGGATTAACCCATCCTTCATGCCAAAAGTGGTGTTCAGTGTGGCTCTCAACCAATCCATTAATTTGCCCACCTTTTTCCCTAACCCACAAAACAAGGGGGAAAGGATTCTGCACTCTCTAGATGTGCACAGACAGCTCAGATTCTACCTAGACAGGACTAAATCTTTTAGAAAAACTGATCAATTGCTAGTCAGCTTCGCTGCAGGAGCAGAGGGCAAGAGCATATCCAAACAAACAATTTCCAAATGGATAGCACATTTCATCCATTTCTGCTACAAACAGCACAGAAAACCTCCCTGCAAGGGGGTCAGGACACATTCCGGCAGAGAAACCTCCACCTCTGCAGCTTTCCTCATAGGGGTCCCAACCAGGGACATTCTTGAGGCTGCAACATGGACTTCTGTTCATACCTTCACTAAGCATTACCACCTGCCTATCTTCTCCAAATCCAGGGCAATCTTTGTCACTGCAGTCTTGCAAGGCATCCTAGCCAGTCCCCAGTCTTCTTGACTGCCTCTACCCTTTTCTTCAGCTTTGGGAATCAATCTAAATGTGATGACTGCAACTGTGAAACATGAAGAACATAGTACAGTTGTGTACATGTACCATAAATGTAGATGTTCGAGTGTATTCACTGTTTCAGTCCTGGTTTTCTTCCCTTCATCGCCCTTCTCTGTCTGTCTCTCTCTCTCTCTCTCTCTCTCTCTCCTTACAAGGAATTTTTGGTAATTACTTTCTACAAGTGGTGTTCTTCCACCATAGCCTAGCTCCTTATTGGGGGCTCCTGACATTTAGGGCAAGAAAAACTGATGTAATGGCATCGGCTGCCTGTTTTTATACCACTGACGACCTGACATCAGTCCTGGAGCGACAGCAACTGACACAGAAATACTAAGCCTCTGGTATTCTGGCCAACTGAGGGCTACGCTGACAGGGATAACCCAAATGTGATAACTGCAACAGTGAATACACTCGAACATCTACATTTATGGTAAGTGTACACAACTGTACTATATAGCTAGGGAGTGGGATAAAATGAAAGTGGAGTTTAAAAATAGGGTATCAGTTAAAGAAAAGATAAAAAAATATGGTTAAGAAGTAACCAGAATTATTTAGAGGGACTGACAAAGGTTAAAGTACTGCAGAATGGGGGAATCTCACAGAACAAGAAGAGGTGCCACTGCAGGGTGCTAGAGAGAAAATGAAGGACTACCTAGATAATGTGCATGAGTTTAGAAAGATTGCTGTTTTTTTATAACTCCAGAGCACAAAATCTGTTAGCACAACAGCTCAGACAACAGAATATAGGAGGAGTTGTTGCCAAGCTTAAGGAGCCTATAACAAGGAAAATAACCAGAGATTCTGTTGAAGTATTAGACATATTTCAGAAATGTTATGAAAATCTGTATAAAGTAGAAAAATGTGGAAATCAAGAAAAAGCACAAATGGAAATGTTAATGGAAGAATTCAGTGTGCCAAGGTTAGAGATAGATGAGGCTCAACTACTAACAGGAGGAGATTAGATAAACATGGTGATGTATAACCAATCTACAGGAAAAACTCCAGAAATAGATGGTATTCCTGTGGAGGTTTGGAAGGTAGGAGAAAGGAAAGTGATAAAGATCTTAAAAGTTTTATTTAAAAATATGTTCCTGGAAGAAAGCTATGATGGCTGTATTACCTAAAGATGGTACAGCCCCATCATCCCCAGCTTCATGTAGGCCCATTGTGATTTTAAACCATGACTATAAAGTGCTTGCCTTTAATAGAACTAATGATAATTCAGAGGAAAGCAGAATGTAAAAAAACTACCACTGTCATTGATGGGTCTTGATGCAAAGAAAGTATGAATCAGAGTAAGCTGAGGTTTTATGATTAAGGCAATGGAAGCATTTGCATTCCCTGATAAAATAATAAGGTTCATTAGGAATATATATGAGGGATTGGAGATGAAAATCAAACTGGGGGTTCTTCTCTGATAAGTTTTCTTTTAGCAGAGGAATGAGGCAGAGGTGTCCTCTTCCCCCTTTGTTATTTACAATGGAATCACTGGCAAAGAAAATAAGGGACTCAGAAATTTAAGGATATAATTGGTATGGTAATCAAGAAAAGGCGTCTTTATTTGTGGATGATATTTTGTACCTGACAAAACCAGGAAAGGACATTTTAGTGTTGACAGTTTCATGTCTTATACGGATAAAAATTTAAGATAAAACAAAGGCAATACCTGTAAACTATCTACCCTCACCCAAATTGGTTAAGCAATACCTATATTTATGGAGTCATGTTAAAATTAAATACCAAGGAGTATGGATTAAAAAGGATTCTGTTACAGCAATGATATGTGGGAAGAGACTAAACAAAAGATATTACAAAAACTGAGAAATTGGAAGCTCTGTTTTATGGACATGGATAACAAGATACAAGCAGTGAAAATATTTTTAATCCCTTTAGTTTTATACTCAGGTCAGGTATATTTTTATCAACCAGAGGAGAAGTTTTGTATAGGAATTAATAAAAAAGTTGAAGGATTTTATTTGGGAGGAGACGAGGGCAAGAATCAAGTGGGATAAGTTGATCCTTCCAATAGAACAAGGTGGTTTAGCATTACCTGATTTGAAGATATATTTCAAAGCTACACAGTCAAGGCTCATGTACATAGCACAAGGCGAAAGCTTTAGTTCAAAGGAGAGACTGGGATTTTGCATACAGATCCATAAGGGAATAACAATAGCCGTACAGAGTATAATACTCCTAAAGTAGCAGAAAGTATTCTAACAACTAAGCGAATGTGGGAATGGAAGAAGGAAATTCTGAAAATAGGGATGACTACAGTTTGGGGTACAAAAAATAGGCAAGAGTGGGCTGGAATTTACTGAAGAAAACTGGCAAATGAGCTCTGGTATCGGGAGCAAATAATTAGAGGGGGAAGGTAATAGAATGGGAAGAGGCCAAGAATTTGTTTGGACTGCAGGCTAGAGATTTCCTACCCTATCAAAGACTGATATCAAAGTATAGGCAAAGAGAAAGAAATAGGGGGATCCTAAGTGAAAGACCAGCATTGTTAGTGTTTTTAATAGAACCTAGAATAGAGCCTGCTGTTAAAAGGGGATAATTAGTAGGGCATGTAAAATATTGCATGATAACTATAGAAATCAATCAAAGGAGGTTAGAAAGGATTGGGAAGAGAGATTGAATAAGCAATTCATGAAGTAACAATGGGAGGATACATGTGTAACTCCCAAATATGCAAAACGTCTAGAAGATTTAAGATCTTTGCCTGGAAGTGTTTGCATAGGTATTTCTGTGCCCTAAGCAGACTTTGCAAATGTTGGAAGTGTAATAGGGAAGAAAGAGGTAATTGGGAACATATTTTTTGGGAGTGTAGTGAGTTGGTAGACTTTAAACATTCCCTACAGACTATTCTTTCAGAATTACTGGGTGAGAAAATTGGTGTAACTACAGAATTGTTTTACAAATTAGCAGAGACTGGTTGGAAGGTTGGCGTAGTGGTTAAGATGTTTACCTTATAAACACAAGATGCACGGTTTGATTATGACATGGGGTAAATGGCTAGGATTAAAATGGGCCACAAAGGCAGTTAGCCTAGTACTAATCTATGAACCTATGAATTGGAATTGCCTAGACATAGTAAGCCCTTGCTGAGTTTAATTCTGGTGGCTGCAAAAAAAAAAAAAAAAATTACTAGAAAATGGAATCAAAGTCTTAACCAAATGTACTAGAAGTAGTGAATATAGTAATAGATAAATGAACTAGAAGTGGATCTTTGGAAAAGTGAAGGAGCAAATTACATACAAAAAAAATGGGAATGCAGTACATTTAGTTTTAATTTATAGGCAGCAGTTGATGGATGGGGCACATATTTTGTAATAGGAATAGGTTGTATGCTAATTAGTAAAACAGATATGTTTAATACAGTGCAACAAAATTTGGCCTGCATTTTATTTGAAAATAAGCTGTTCCATATTATTTCCTGGTAGGGGCAGTTAAAGTTGCATGTTAGACTATATCTTTAATGCCAAAGTACTGGCCCATATTGTGTCTGTAAATTTGTTTTTCCGTATCTCACCAAGGAATGCCTCATAGATGTTTTACTTATAGTTCAAATAAAAGAACCTTGGAAAATGCAGCCTATACTTGCCAGTTAGTAAAACATATTTTATGTTGCTGGATAAAGTAGTCCATTAATCCCTTTCTTTTATGTCCATCATGCTTATAGTCAATTATAAAGGACTGTTTTCATAGTCATCAGGAACAGAGCCACCTATTGTAAAGGGGTATGCTGTAGCTGTTACAAACAAAAAGCATACCAGTCAGTAACATCTCGGATGGATTGTTTGCTGTGTTAGTTGAGCAGAGCCCGAGTGCTGTTAAGTAGCCAGTTGCCCAAAATAACAGCAAAGCAATTCAGAGTGGTTCAAAGGAGAACCAGCAGCATGGAGGATGTGGTTTGCCTTTATCCATAAAGCCAGTTTGGAATAACTGTGAAACAATTTAGAATGACTCACAAGAGAATTAGTGCTGAAAGGTGTCCGTCTTGATATTACAGCAGTAAAGTAAGCAGATTTGTGCCAGGAATGCTTTTATGGCTTATCCCGTCCATGCTGATTTGTAGAACTGTCAGGATTATGGCCGATACTGTTACTGAGAAACTGACTGACTTTTATCACAATTTATTTATTTATTTCGTATTTGTTAACCAGGTTGGTCCAGCTGAGTTACAAAAAAAAAACATTTTCAGTGGAGACCCAAGGAAAAAATCTCCCATAACTTCTAAAGCAATAAAAAGTCAAAAGAAACATTATACACAAGATAAAATAGAGTACTAACTGAAATGCCAGTATACAGAACAAATTATAGTTGTCACATATGAAAGTGTGAGTACTAAAAAAAATATAAACATACGAACAGTTTAGTCACAGTGCTGAAAAGCTAGCATGTTCTAATATTTACAAGAATTAGAAGTAATGCCAAGACACTTCCTAAGGAGAGGTTGTAGAATGTGAATAGACAGAGGTATATGGGAGGTTAAGTTGGGTGATTGCAGTGACGGATCTTGGAGTTAAGCAGATGATCTTTTAGTGTCTTTTTAAAGTTGTTGGCATGAGTTATACTTCTGATATATAGTAGAAGTTTGATGTTCATCGTGTTTCACTGTTGCAGTCATGACTGTAGGGTTCTCCCCTGCTGGCAGGCAGTCCTCGGTCGGCCAGAATCATCTTCTAATAAAGGCAAAGACTCCTTCCAAATCAAAGACTACAGCCCAGGCCTCTTCTGATCCGGCACCCAAGTCTCAGAAACAATTACTTAAGATGGCGGAGGACTTACTTACTATGATTAGGGGTTCACATCCCCCTCCAGATAAAAGGCCAAGGCAGGAAGTGTATTATGACTCCTCTGATCAGGCTTCTGTTTCTTCAGTTTCTTCTTCTGACCAGGAATATTCTTTCCCTCCTTATGAGGATTCTGATGCTGAGGAAGCCATTCCTTCAGCTTCTCCCCCTGAGGATTTCTCTTTTGGGGAAACTTTACATGAAATGAGGGAACATTTTCACTGGGAAGGACAGGGGTACTCGGAATCTAAGAAAAGACTTAGGGATTTTCTTCTTCTTCCCCAACAGAGACCCCTGGCTATCCCCCCTATTTTGGATATTGTGGATGATGCTTTTTCGGAAGCTAGCTTAACTCCTGACTCTTTTCCTCCAGCTCCTGTTAAGCCAGACAGATATTATAGGGTTCCTGATTCCCACCAGTTTTTATACAAGAATCCTACTGCTGATCTTGAAACCATTTCTCAGGGTCCTAAGGGGGTTAAGGCCGCTACTGCAAAAAACCCCATTCCCACTGAGAAGGATTCCAGATCTTTGGAAAGATGGGGCAAAAAAGTGTACACTTCTGCTACCTTATCTATTAGGGCTTTAAACTGTCAATTTCATATGCTGAAATACCAGCAGTTTCTTCTGTCTGTTTTGAAACAAAAGCTAACTTCCATTTCCGCCTGTGCAGATGATAAGGAATTACAGGATTTAATGCATGCCACTGAACAAGTTGGGAAGCATGGTTTACACTGTGGATTTGATGTCTTGGAGGCTTCTTGTAGGGCTGCTGCCTCTAGTACAGTCATTAGAAGGCATGCTTGGTTAAAGGAACAAAACTTGCCAGATGAAGTTAAAGCTAAGTTATTGGATGCTCCTGTTCAGCATAATGTTTTGTTTGGACCTAAGGCTGAAGAGGTGATAAAGAAGATGGAGGACAAGGCAAAATCCATGCAAACTGTTAAAGATTTCATACAGCCTCCCAGATTTAGTAGGAATTGGCCTACAAAAAATTGGTCCTTTCCCAATTCAGACAGGCCTCAGAGGGGTAGATACAGACGCTCCCAAGGAAGGCCTCAAACGCAAGCCTCTTATAGACCAAGACAGTGGACTGCTTCCACCCCTAGGGGAGGAGAGGACAGGTCGCAAGCTCATAGAAAACAGGCTCAATGACTCCCTCTATTGGGCTGCAGGAACTTCTTGCCTGGAAGCCCCTCTCGGAGGAAAACTTTCTCTTTTTCACCTAAATTGGACTCGTATAACCCAAGACAAGTGGGTTCTGGATGTGGTTTCAAGAGGTTACAAATTCCGTTTTCATACCCTACCAAGACCAAGCGGATGGCCGGATCTTCCAAAACATCAATGATTAGAGGCCTTAAACCAGGTGGAAACTCTCTTGGCTATGAAAGCCATAGAACTGGTTCCACTTTCAGAGATGGGACAAGGTTTTTACTCAAGGTTCTTTCTAGTCCCCAGAAAGCAAAATTCATGGAGACCCATTCTGGATCTGTCAGTCTTGAACACCTTTCTCGAAATACCAAAATTCAAGATGCTTACTCTACAGCAGCTACTTCCAATGCTGACCAAATATGCATGGATGGTAACTCTGGATTTATAGGAGGCATATTTACACATTCCCATCAGGCAGGAATGTAGAAAATACCTCAGGTTCAAGGCCGGATCGAGGCACTTTCAATTCTCTGCACTGCCGTTTGGATTGTCTACTGCGCCAGGGTCTTCACCAAATGCCTGCCTCCAGTAGTAGCTTATTGCAGACTCAAGGGAATTCAAATTTACCCTTATCTGGATGACTGTCTTATTCAGGCAGACAGCAAGGATGTCTTACTCCAACATCTATAATTTGTTCAAAATCTTCTCAAGTTCCTGGGATTCACTGTAAACATAAAAAAGTCAAATTTGATACCCTCACAACAGATAACCTTTCTGGGTGCTCTTCTAAACACAACAACCCAGATGGCATTTCTGACATCCGAAATACAATTACAGCTGGCTTCAACTTTCAAAACCTTGGCAACTTTAACTCAGCTTTCTGCAAGGAAATTCCTGCAGGCTTTGGGTTACATGGCCTCCTGCATCCTTCTCGTACCATATGCAATACTTCATATGAGGAAAATACAGTGGTACCTAAAAAGTGTATGGTCTCAGCATTGCCACAGTGTAGACATACAGATCACCGTCCTGCCTTGTCTTCAAAAGGAATTCCTTTGGTGGTCCAAGGCATGTACTCTAAACATAGGAAAATCTTTCAGTCTGCCTCCAGCCACTCAGATACTAACCACAGACGCTTCAGATTATGCATGGGGAGCCCATTTTCAGGGCAACTGTCTGCAGGGCCTTTGGACAAAGGATCAGAAGCACCTGCATATCAATTTAAAGGAACTGTTAGCCGTTCAGAACACTCTTTGGGCTCTCAGGAATCTTCTACAACCAGGACAGCTACTGATATGGACAGACAACACCACAGTTATGTGGTACATAAACAAGCAAGGGGGATCTCATTCCTATCCCCTTTGCAGACTAGCCATGAATCTATGGAACACAGCTCTAGCTTGCAAACTGGACCTTCAAGCTCAGTTTCTACCAGGGAAGCAAAACTGCCTGGCAGACAGTCTGAGCAGAAACCTGTCAGACCCACACGAATGGATGCTGGACACCGAAATATTCAGGATGATTACAGCAGTCTGGGGATGTCCTCACATAGACCTCTTTGCATCCCACCTCAATCATCAACTACAGATTTTTTGCACCAGGACGTTCCACGAACTAGCTTGGAAAGTGGATGCACTATCATTCAGCTGGAGAAACCTCTCTGGGTATGCCTTCCCGCCTCTACCTCTTCTTCCACGGGTGTTATTAAAGATCAAACAGGACAAGCCCAAGATGATAATTTTGCTGGCCCCAAATTGGCCTCGACAGTTTTGGTACCCAACACTGAAAAACCTGTGTCTGGAGCCCCCTTGGGTATTACCACAGACTCCGAACCTTCTGTCCCAACACCAGGGTCAGGTTTTGCACACCCATGTCAAAACTCTCAGCCTGGCGGCCTGGTTAATCCAGGGTCTTTGATTCATTCTCTCCTACCCAAGCAGGTTATGGATGTCATTTTAGAAGCTAGACGTCCTAGCACTAGAAAATCTTATGCAAGAAAATGGAAGAGATGTTGCTCCTGGATGCAGGCTCAGGATTCTGATCCTCTTATTCCTAACATTCCTCTGATTTTACTTTACCTGACAGACCTCTTACATAAGGGTCTCTCTTTCTCTTCCATAAAGATCCATGCCTCTGCTATTTCTGCTCATTATAATACAGACCCTCCAATCTTTTCCCATCAGCTCATGAGACAGTTTCTCAGAGGAGCTAAGAACTTAAGACCCCCTAGATCTCCACCCATTCCTGCTTGGGATCTCAACTATGTTTTGGAAAAACTCACCTTATCTCCTTTTGAGCCTGCTGCCACATCTGACATCAAGTTTTTATCTTGGAAGACAGCCATCCTGTTAGCTCTTACCTCTGCCAGGAGAGTCTCGGAGTTGCAAGCTCTCATGGCTGTGGAACCTTATATTATTTTTCATCAAGACAGGGTGTCTTTAAGGACTAATCCTACTTTCATGCCTAAGGTGGTTTCCAAAGTGGCTTTAAATCAAACTATTCACTTGCCAACTTTTTTCCCCAATCCTCAAAATAAGGGGGAAAGGATCTTGCATTCCTTGGATGTACACAGACAACTACGTTTTTACCTGGACAGAACCAAGGACATCAGGAAATCAGAGCAATTGTTTGTTTCTTATGCTTCAAGTTCCCAAGGTAAAGCCATTTCAAAACAGACCATTTCTAAATGGATTGCTCATGGAATCAGATTTTGCTATTCACACCATGGAAAGCAAATCCCAGGGAGTATAAGGACTCACTCTGCCAGAGCTGCTGCCACTTCAGCTGCCTTCCTCAGGGGAGTTCCTACCAAAGACATTTTGGAAGCTGCAACTTGGAGTTCAGTGCATACTTTTTCCAAGCACTACAATCTACCTCTCTACTCTAAGTCTAGGGCAGGCTTTGCTTCTGCTGTCTTGCAGGGCCTTTTAGCCGCCCCCTCTACTTTATGACCACCTCCCTTTTCTTCTGCTTTGGGATTCAACCCTACAGTCATGACTGCAACAGTGAAACACGATGAACATAGTACAGTTGTGTACACTTAATAAATGTAGATGTTCGAGTGTCTTCACTGTTGCAGTCTGGGTTACCCTCCCTCCTGTCCCCTCTTATTTTTTCTTTTGTGTGGTTCCCTTCTTCACCCTTCTTTTGAGGTGTATTTGCAAAGGGTATGGGATCTTACTCATTTTGGAACACCTGACATCTGGGGCAAGAAAAACTGGAGAACATGGCTTTGGCCGTCAGCTTTGTACTCCTGGCGCTCTGACGTCAGGGAGAATGTCTGAGCAGCCGACGCTGGACCCAGACTTTGGGATTCTGGGCGACCGAGGACTGCCTGCCGGCAGGGGAGAACCCTACAGTCATGACTGCAACAGTGAAGACACTCGAACATCTACATTTATGGTAAGTGTACACAACTGTACTTTCCAGCTATGAAAAAGAGAGTATTTATAAAAGTTTTTGCCTATATTTTTACAGGGTTTGTAGGTCAGTAGTCAGAGTTGGTTGGAACTATGAAGAGGACGATTGGCGGTGTAATAGGACAGAAGTTTGGAAAGTGATGGGTAGGTACTGGGGTTATTGAGAAGGGGGAGTGAGCAGTTTGAAGTTGAGTGAGAGTAAGTTGATGTGGGAGTTCAAGCTGGTGAAGTTTCTGTAGGGTCAGGGAGTGGTGGGAGGAGTGGGGATGATTTACAGCAAATCTAGCATCTTTATTGTATGTTGATTCATGTTTGTGAATAAGGGAATATTATAGGTTAGTCAGGATAAGGGAGGTATAGAGTAGGGTGGGTAGTAAAAAAGTTTGAGCAAGGGCAAGTTTGGGTTCTGCACTAAGGTATTTTTTATTTCTGTAAAGTAGGCCTAATTTTTGGTGGGCTTTTTTGATGCTTTGTTGGACATGTAGGTCAAATTTTAGTTGGTCGTCTGTAATGGTGCCGAGGAGTTTAGTTTGTGTTTCAACTTTTATAATAGTGTTGTTGAGAGAAGAGACTGAAAAGGTAGATTTACAGTGGGAGAGGTAGTTAGGTAGAAAAAGGAAGAGCTTTGTTTTATTGGGACTGAGGATGAGCTGATTGTCACTGAGCCATCTTTCTACAGAAGAAAAGGAGTTTTGTGTAGTAGTTAACAGGTCTGACAAATTTACAGAGACAGATATCAATTTGGAGTCATCTGCATATTGGACGATAGAGGAGTGACAGCAAGAAGTATGGAGGTTATTGGTAAAGATGTTGAATAGCAGAGGGCCAAGGATGGAGCCTTGGGGTTCCCCAGTTTGTATAGAGAGGAAAGGGGGTAGCAAGAGTTAAGCCATCTAATTGATTGTTGTCTATTAGACAGGTAGCTGGAGAACCAGTTGAGAGCAGTGTGAGAGAGTTTGAGATTGGATAGTTTGGAGAGGAGTAGAGAGTAAAAAACAGGCTTTAGATAGATAGAACAGGCAATATACAAGTTTGTTGTCTCTGGCCATAGCAACAGTTTCAGAGAAGGACATAAGGGCAGTGGAGGTGCTGTGTTTAGGGCAAAACCCGTGTTGTGTAGGAGTGAGGAGATTTTCTTGGATAAGATATGTAATTAGTTGAGAGTGGATACATTTTTTAAGGATTTTAGACAGATGAGAGAGGATAGCAGTGGGTCTGAAGTTGCTAGGTTCTGTTGAATTACCACACTTGTGTAGAAAGATTTCCAGAGGTCAGGAACTAAGGATTCTTGGATAGATCTATTAATTAAAACAGAGACAGGAAAAGCAAGAGAGTCAGCAGCTGTTTTAAGGAACTGAATCTCCTTGCCAGCAGGTAATGCAGCAAATAAAGTGACCGTGTAAGTTTGAAGTTGCAGTCTGATACTAAAGTAGATGGCTTTAAGGTGGAGTGCTGTGGCTGCAGTAAATAAAACTCAATAATCTGAGCTTAAAATATTGGTAGTGGAAGTTTCTGTTTATACTTTCTTGGAAAATTAAGTAAGAAAGGAAATGAGGGTTACGGAGAACTCAGAAGTTAGAAAAATGACTACAAAACTTTGAAAGCATAGCAGGGTAGATGATGTTTAAGGTTATAGGAACCCCTTAAGAACAGAACAAAACATTTTTTTTGCTTCTTCCCCATAGAACTTTGCCAGATGGCTCTACTATCAGCACTCAATCAGCCCATTCATTTGAGGGTACGTAAGACGGACATTCCTGGGCAAAGCAAGAGCCCTATAGTCCATTCATTCCTGTTGTGGGAATCCCAATTAGTTTTCTGAAATTTGGATGGTCGGAAGCAGGCTTGCTTGCTATGCCAGGGGGTGGCTGACCCTTCCCCTAGAGAGCACACCCCCTTGTCGGCTCCTCCAAGCTGTGCCATTGCTGTTTCTAGAGGGTAAAAGTGCCTCCATGCACCGAGTTCTCCTCAGCTGCCAGTACAAGATGCACATGTACAGGCTCATTGGGCTTGAACTCCACTGCTTTTTATAGGTATCAACCTTGTAGAGGGATGGAGAGCCATACCCTCTTCCCCAGGATGAGTGAGCCGACAGCAGCAGGCTCCCCAGCCAGCTACTGCAAGCACCCACACTGCTATGAGTCACCTGCAGTATAGTCAGAGCTTCATCCCCCTATATGCCATAGAGCTTTCTAAGAGAACATTAGTACTGGCATAAAAGCACCTATCTATAAGAATTTTATGAAAATGAAATGAGTGACACAAGATGAGATAACTAAGGTCTTTTTCTTTGGACTTTTCCATTCCACCTCAGGTAAACACTCAGAATTCCTCAGAACAGTGAGACAGAATTCATTTTTCTGCAGCTTTAAAGAATAAAATATTTTTTGTGGATTTTGTACATATGTACATCTTTACAGGTATTCTTGTTTGTAAGGCAGAAGTGATAATCTGAGAGTAGAATTTGAAGTCTTGTGTTATTTTTCATGCAAGTCATTTGGATATTTTTTTTCAGTTCCATTCAGGAGATAGAAGCAGAGTTCATTGTTCTGGTGGCTCTTGATGCTGACTTGGTTCCTTCTAACTTAAGCCCATGCTCTTCTCGATAGATCTCACCATGATGTATAGGTGTGAGATAATTTTCCAGCCTTTTGTTTTCTGTTGTGTATCACTGTAATCTAATTTCTTTTCTTTGTTTAGCATAGTATCAGTTCTGTTTTATGTTCAGTGTGAACAAATAGTATTTTGGTCATTATACAGTTAGATGTGTCATTTCAGAGCTGTAGCTATGCTTGTTGATGCCATAGGTAGTGTAGACCCCCCCCCCAGTTTGAAGTGCTTTCAGAATGGAAGACCAAAAAAAAGTCTTCTAAGCATTGAAAAAGACAAAAAAAATCCCCTCAAATTTAAGAGGTAAAAAGAGAGACAGAAAAGGGTGTGCGCATCTAAGAGTCCTTTATGTATATGCAGAAAGTCTAATTTTTCACATCTGTTAGACAGTTTCAGAGAGCTATGATAGCTCCTTGGTGTACAGTTCGGTGACAATGCTAGTACAAAGAGCCAACACTGTAGCTCTTTGTTAAACTGCTTAACAAAACTCTAGTAAGGAGGTATACTACCTATTTGCTACAGTTGCAACCACACAAACACTGGGTAGCTGCAATTTAAGCAGCTGGAATTTGTGCTCGTGACTGCTTAAATGAGTGCTGATATTGCCAGCAAGGACCAAATGGTGACTTAATTACACTGCTAATAGCTCCCATTAACAGCTTGCACCAATCCTACTCTTGCTATGGCTATTTGCCATTTGTAAAGGGTTTTACATTTCTGGTGCATTTATGCTTGTGCCGGACGCAGCTACTATAAAATTGTCACTGCTTAAATGTTTGACAGTATTGCACAGTATGACTTGCAGAGACCAGTTAACAGCTTAAATAGACTGTCGTTCATGCCCCCAAAGTGTGCCCACCCTAACCATTCTATAGCTGTGTGCCATCTGCAAAGGTTTTGGGGATTTTTTGTGCACTTGTGCTGGTGCCTGACACAGACTACTATAAATATCAGTGGAATAAAGGCAGCTTTCAAAGCCCAGAGGAGAGTTGAAACCCAGGTGAATGAAAAAACAGTAATGCATATTAAGGCATGCAGTTCTTAGACTTCTAATATTATATATTCCAATCCTACCACAAGGAAATTGGGCATTGCTGTCTTAAGTAGAACTGCATAGACCGTTGACATTATTACATGGTTGGAAATATCAGTAGTGTTTTGCTGCTGTCTATATATTATCACAAAACAACAGTGGTCATTAAGAGTCCTTCCTTAAATAAGACCCTTTTATGTATTCAGACTTCTTCAAGTTATTTCCGAAGGGCTGCAGAACTTGGATATATTAGATTTCTTACTGTGTGTGAAATGAAATGTTGTCCTAGCATCTAAAGTAATGGAACATTTCCCACACTTTCTGAATTACATTATGCTTGGCCCAGTTTTACAGCATTTTATAAATAAGGCACAGTTAATTGATTTTTGGGGAGTGTGAAAGGAGCAGGTTAGAGAGTATATCTAGATGTCACTTAGGTTTAAATGTTCTTGTTCTACAAACCTTTTGACTTGTATACCTAACTTTTGCAGAAATTGAAGGTGAAGTAAGAATACATTATTGCTGTATGCAGATTATCGCTCATGGTCGGTCAGTAATGAGTTTACTGGGAAGACATGCAAGAAAGTATTGTTTAGCAATGAATGGTTGCAGGACCTTAGTTTTGTACCAAAGAAAGGTGAACCCCTGCAAGTATGGTAGCTGCACGGCTCCAAAAAGTCCTTGAACCGAAACCAAAATGCAGAGCCAGCAAACAGTGACAAAAAAATGCATTAATATAAAATAGGATAACAAAACAGACTGGTTTCAGCTATGATTTTATCAAGTCTTCATCGGTGTAGTAAAATGTAATTGCAACCATTCTCCTTCTATAGTTTATCACCACTACAGGCTGAATAAGAGAATTGCTTCCATTAGTACATTTCACTAAAAATATTCATTAAGTCCAGGTGAAAATAACATTTTTTCAAACAGATGAAATAGAATCTTTAGCTAAACAAATCAAGAACTTAGAATCTTTAGTAGTAGTATCTACACTGCTTTTATTATATTATGGATGATATGTAGGCCCATGGAAGGAAGCAAAAGAAGACAGTTGGATTCAAAACTGGAGATTTATAGGTATTTAGAATAATGACAGAACATTTACTATTTCATGATAAATTAGTAAAGCAGTTAATTCTGTATACTAGTGCATTAGCCTAAAAGGCCTTCAACATTAAAAATTGTTCTAAATTACAGCATTGAATAGGACCCATAAGATATAACTCAGTCATATCTTATTATTCCCTTTCACTGTGATTAACAGGTGCCTAAGTATATAACTGTTCGCTTGTATCACTTTTCAAACTTTGATACTCCCAGATGCAAATGTTTTACTTGTGGCAAAGCAGAGTAGATTTTTAGAGGTATTATGTCTAACAACTACTTATTCTAGATGCAAACAACTGCTTAAGGTTGAAACTCTGCTCTTTTCCGGGAATACTGTTTCATTATTAATTTCAGTCAGTTTAATAAAAATGTCTGTACTCCTGTTATTGACTTCCCATTGCCAAACTTACGAGTTCCCCAGTCATTTTCATGGGGTGGTGTCATTTGTAAGTGTTTTGTTAAATCTCTGTGAAGGGGGAGGAATGCCCGCGTTTTCTTGGATTTTTGTAATTCAACCATATAAATATGTCTTAGCTTTGCCTAGCCCTCTTCGTTGTGGCTTAGCGTAGATATATATTATCTTTTTAAATAGCCAGTATTCATTTAGCAAGTATTTTGAATTGGATAAACATATTTTGTGGGGTAGAAAACTTTGATAGAATAAATTTTGTATAAAAAATCCTTTTGTGTTAGGAAATGTTATAGCACTGCATTATGGATAAGGAAAAAATCCCTTTTACAGTTCAGTGGTCTTCCCCTCTCACAAGTAATCCCAATAAACATACTAAAATAAAACCAAGCCTATAAAAAGTAGTAAAGGTTTGAACTAAAAATGATTACCAGATAACAGACCAACAAATTAAACTAATCCAGACCTGAAGAACAAGAAGTATACAATCAGATTTCATTAATAACACATCCAGCCACCCAAATAACAAAACACAAAAACTAAGCAAGCTTACCCAGCAAATCACACAAAACAATCATTTGAGGAAAATGTGCTTTAGTATTTCTAAACTAAAAGGCCATCTGTTTCAGATTCCTGGCACTAATCTGCTTACTTTACTATCCTTTCAGATTCAGACTAGTACAACACAGACCATTAAAGCTTATGCAAATGTAGGTAACCAGCTGCTAATAATGAATAGAAGTACAAACATAATATTTGGAAAAACAGAGTGGAAAGATACCTTTTGATTCCAGATGTCTGATCAACAATGGTTGGATAGTTTTTAGCATTCCACCAGTTACATGCTACCTGATAACAGATTAAAATTATTTATGGTATCCATTTTTCTCATAAGAGAGACTATAGGCTTTTCTGCTAATCTGAATTGTTGGCATTTTGGTGCAGTATATGCAGATTTAACACATTATTGGTGGTGCTGTCTATGAGTCCACTATGGGGAACTATTAAATATGGACTACGAGCCCAACCTTACAACCTAGACCTTTATTGTTTGATATGGTACAAGACATTCATAAAGAGTCATAACTTGGTATTATTTTTACTACTTTGACCACAAAAAAGATGTATACTGAAGCATTGGAAGTCCTCTGTGCTCCCTACATTTCCTTTGTCTGAATGCTGGAACATCTGTATTGACTTTTTGTGTTACCACTTGGGTTATGTATTTTTAATGGAGATTAATGTAAACTTTGTATTTGTTTTTGCTGTGATGCATTTATCTTTGTTTTATATGTTGTATATATATATTTTAACTAAATGTTTTTTGGAATGCATTTAAATTGAAGATTATCTTGAAGTTAATATGCAAGTACTTACTGTATCTGATGGTTTTTAAGAAGGCTGTCTACAAAGGTTGTTTTATTCCTCTCTCCAGTGGCCCTTTTATCTGAAACACTTCACCTTTGGTGTTAATGGCTACAGTTCCTCTTGTAGCTAAACTTCAAGTGTATAATTTTATAACTGTTATTTGGTCTGTTTGTTCAGTTGCAACTTGTGCTTAAGTTGGAATAATTAACTGAGCATTCCAAGGGCACAAGAAGATTGTACTCAAGTGTTCCACCCACTATAGAGGGTCTGTCTGAAGATCATCTGATATATTGAGTACTTGTGTATGTTTTATTTTTGAGAATGGTGTACTGTTGCAGGAAGTCTCCTCCCTCCAGATGGTACATGCAGTGTTCCCCCTACATGGAAAGTGAACTGTGTCTCCATAAGATTCTTTCTATTAATCTTTGGTTAAAAAGTGCATTTCTGGCTGGATTATTACAGTATTAAGTTGGCAATTAGTAAGGAATTGGGAAGAAAAAAACAACTGTTGTACTTAGTTGTACAAATATGTAGACCAATGGGCAGCCCAATGATATTTGAGAAAGAAAAGTTGATAAGCTGTCCTGGCACCTGTATACACTAAGTAATAAGTTTCTGCTGCATGAGTTTAATATTGCATTTCCATTTTTATAGTGAGTACTTCATATTACTTTGGTTTTCATATATTATAAAAGTGCATTGACATGGACTAACTGTAGTTAGTACTGTGTTATATGCACACAGGTGCACTAAATATAATAGCCTGGGCATCCTTTGCACTAGAAATTGATTCTCAGTACAGCTATCTGTTTCACATAGATATAGTGCACTGTTGACAAAATGTACTTCAGCACCCTGGTAAATGAATTTGAAGGTCTTTAGACTAGGCCAAGGGACTGCTGTGCACAAAAATTAGTATTTTACAGAATCGTAGCATCACATCTTATTGTAAGTAGCATGTGACACTTCATTTTTTTTTTTTTTGACAGAGGGATGATTTTGACCTTGCCATGTAACTGCATCTACCATTTGCTCGATGGAACCAGCTTTGGAAGCTTTTGCAGTTTGTTTCAATTCCCCAGCAGTGATGCAAGATGTATTGAGATGGATCCCGATTGTTTATGAGAGTGGATAAAAGCAGTGCACTACTGTTCAAAGAATGATTAACATGGCATGAAACCAAGGGACAAGGAGTTAGTCTGTGATTTCCTTTAATCTCATCAGATTAATTTATTTTGTCATAATTTTAATCGGTTTATATCTTACTACCCAGTACCTATTGTATTCAGTCTTCTTTTTAAAACAGTCTATCCCAGCTGGTATGCATTAACTGTAGAGGACTTCATGTTGTGATTGTTGTCATTTAAATGGCTATCAGCTGCTTTAAAATGATAACTAAAAGGTGTATTAAAATTTGTATATTTGACCAAAATATTATTCTAAATGTCCAGTTGTCCGTCTCCCATTGAACAAAATTTGAGAATTGAAAAGCTGTAGACTCCCAAAGAGTCAGAAAAGAAAAGTAAAACACACATCCTTTTTTTCTCTCCATTTACATTGTCTTTTATGGTATGTTAAACAGTGTCTGTTTTTAACTTACCTGTTTTGTAATCTGATGGTTCCACTAGTAAAGTGTTTTTTTGGTAAACTTAAGTTTGAGCATCTGTATTTAAGAAGTGTATAGCTATTGAAATTGAAAATCTATGGTATATAATCTTGCACTGAAATCTGCGGGTGCCTGAATGTGTTTAATCATATCATTTCAGTTCTTCAGCTTGTCTTTTGGTTACACGAAACTACTCAACAAGAGTTTTTAAAAATTAACCAGTTAGACTATGTTTGGCAGTGTCTGGATTTAATAGGGTTCATAGCTTCATAGGTAGGTACTAGGCTATCGGCCCGAGGGCCAAAGCAAGCCTAGCCAACAGTGTATTGGCTTTCGTCACCCATGTATTGTTACATTCCTGCCCATCTATTAAACAGTGCCCCAGGCATAATCCCAGGGGTGAATTTCGTATTTACCCATCCACTTATCAAGGTTTTTTTGAATAGTGCTAATGACGAGCTCTGCTTGATGTGGATGGGAATCTTGTTCCAGAGCATGGGAAGTCTCTGGGACACGAATCTATCCCTCCAGCATGTCCTATTTATTGTTGTGGTGAGGTTTATGTCCCTAGAGCGTGTAGCTCGGGGAAATTGGGATTTCTTCAAGTGGAGCATGTCCAACAATTCTGGGTTTGACATAGCGTTGTATGTCAGACAGAGGTCTCCTCGGAGTAAGCGGTATGCGACCGAGTAGAGTTTGAGTTTCTTGAGTCGGTCGGCATAGGGCAATTGTTTGAGGCCAGCGATCCTCTTGGTGAGGTACTTTTGGGACCTCTCAAGTTGTTGTATGTGTCTTGTGAGGTGCATCCCAAATTGGGCATTGTATTCACTGAAGGGTCTGATAAGTGATGAGTAGAGGGGAACGATGACTTCCTTATTTATAGATGCAAATCCTTTTGTGATTAAGTGGGCAACGTAGAAAGATTTTCTGACCACTGTGGCAAAGTGGTTATCAAAGGAGAGATTACTATCCACTTGGATCCCAAGGTTTCTTATCACACTTTCTGTGTTAAGTGAACTTCCCCCTATTTGGTAATTTATGGGTACCGTGTTTTTGCCAAAGGGGATAACAATGCACTTTTTGACATTTAGTTTGAGGCCATGATTTTGACACCAGGTGTCAGTCTCTGTGAGGCCCTTTTGCAGGATAATCGATAATGGCACCCAGTTTGCAGTCATCTGTGAACTTGGTTAGCCATAGACCCTTGGTGTTCTCAGCACTTCAGAGAAGTATATACTGAACAAGAGGGGTCCCAGGACTGAACCCTGGGATACTCCACTTGTCACTGGTTTGGAGTCAGATCTGGAGAGAGCAACTCTTACCATGTGGGTTCTATCCTTGAGCCAGGTGGTCACCCATCTCATGATGGTAAGGGTTTATGTTAAGGCTGGTGAGTTTATCAATGATTCCTAAATGAGGAATAGTGTCAAAGGCTTTTGCGAGGTCCAGGTGGGCTCTGTGGACTATCTTGACCTCGTCTAAGGCCTTTGTAACTGTTTCAAAGAAGTCTACCAGGTTTAGGAGACATGACCTACCCTTTACAAATCCAAATCGGGTAGCGTCCCGAGTTTGAAGGTTACCTATATCTTTGTTTGAGTTCCATGATGATACGCTCCACCTTGCAGACCAGGCTTATCAGGCTAATAGGTCTATAATTCCTGGGGTCTGTGGTGGTTGCTCCTTTATGGAGAGGGATAACCATTGCTGTGTGCCATTCTGTGGGCACATAGCCTGTGGTTAGGCTGTGGTTGAACATGGATTTTAGGTGGGGGCACTAGTTCATTTTGGAATTCATGTAAGACGCAGCCTGAGATGTTGTCTGGTCCCATGGATGCTGTGTTTTTGGCTTTAGAGAGTGCTATTTTTACTTGTGTGTGTGTGATTGCCAGGGAGGGGGGGAGTAAAGTGTGCACTGAACTTATCTGCCAAAATGTTAGCAATATCAGTTGGCTCTGAATATTTTGTGCTTTTCTGTTGTAGCTCGGTGCAGATCGGGGTGTTGCCATGGAGATTCTTGACATAGCTAAAGAATTCCCTGTAGTCGTCTTTGGAATCTGTGGCAGTTTTTCTTTCAAAATTAGCTTTGGAGGATTTTATGAGAGATTTTAGTTTCTTACTGAGGCTCATTCGTGAGTTCCTCCATACCTGAGTTTTTACTCTCTTTTGCAACAGTTTCTTCCTTCTGTTGTAGAGTTCCTGGTAGGGGACCACCAGATCGGCTTCCTTTTTTTGGAGGATAGTGTCTTGGTTTTGTTGGGGATAGCACGATCCATGCACTCTTGCAGGTGCTTGTAGAGTGCATTTGTGTAAGATTCAGCAGTCATGACTGTATTGACTGTGTTATCCATCTGCAGGGGTGTCGCAAAGTTAGTCACCTCAGTTTTGAGAAGCGTGAAGTTCCCTTTGGAAAAATTTGTTGCAATGGTTTCCTTGTGTGGGGGTGAGGTCGGGATGTGGATATCTAGGGTGATTAGTTTATGGTCTGATCTAACCAGCGAGGAGTTGATCTTGGGCATTGAGCACCGGTCACCCATGTTGGTAATGACCAGATCCAGAATATTGTTGCCCCTGGTGGGGGCATTGACAAGTTGATCCAGGGCATTAGAGTTTATGAACTCCAGGAATCATTGAGCTAGGGGGTTAGTACAAGAGTAGTTTTCTCAGTTAATGTTTGGGTAGTTGAAATCACCCATTATTATGGTGTTTGGTTGGACCCTTATTTTTTCCAATGTCCCCAGGAACGCGGAGTGGGTGTTCTTGGTCATGGTTGGGGGATCTATAACAAGCTACAATTTGGAATGCATTTTTGCCCTGGGTTAGTTGCACTTGGATGATTTCAGAGGCATCATATTTTGCGACTAGCCTGGAAGTGTGGATGTCCTTGATGAATATGGACACACCTCCGCCCTTCATGTTTTGGTCCGGGTTTTGTGGCCGAAACGTGTGGTATGAATTATAGCCTGGTAGTGCTGGGGTGCTGTCTGGAGCCTTGAACCAGGTCTCAGTCACTGCACAGATATCGATGTTCTCCATTTTGAGGAGTGCCTCGAGTGAGTGGATTTTGAGGTTTAGACTCCTAGCGTTGAGTAACATTGCCCTCAGTTTTTTTGTTTCCTGTAGTTATTAAGGTGGTGGGTTTGTTTTTTGAGCCTTGCCTAAAAACGGCACTATAGGTGCAGGCCATCTCTGGTGAAGCATCGTGACCTGTCAAGCATGTCATCCCAGGCAGATATTGGATCCCCTTTGAATGACACCAGAAGCTTAGCCAATTGTAAGTTCATCATCTTATCCTTGTACTGTGGTAACATTTTTGGTGAAGGCAGGATGCTACTCAGGGCTAGGGTCATAACTGCCTGGGCTACAAGATCGGAGAGCTCCTCCATGTCTCTTTTCATGTAGTCCAGGGAGGTACCTCTCAAGTCATTAACACCAACATTCACTATGACAGAGTCATATTTGTACTTGCCTTGTAGTGACCTGAGTGCATGCGTTATGTGGCAGATTCTGGCAGCTGACAGTAACCTTCTCTTTGTCCAGCCTGTTGAGTGGGGCATCTGTGTGCCTGACTATAGAGTCACCTATCACAAGTGTGTTAGGTATGTTGTTTTGCCTTATGGGCTGTGGTTGTGTGGCACACCGAGTTTGTGGGCTATGTGTTGATTGAGGTGTGTTGGTAGGAGGAGGTTGCTTGTGTGTCTGCTTTGTTGGTCTCTGTTGCCTAGGCAAGTTTAGATTTTTAGTCAGAGCCTCCGTATATGTCTTGGTGTTTCTATGTGTGGGTTTTAGAGGTGTTGGTTTGGTTGGTCTATGTGTTGTGAGTGGGGTGTTGCTACTTGTTACCTTCTCCTCTTGACTGTCTGTTCCAGTCTTGGTTGGAGAGAGCTTTGCCTCTAAATTGACTGTATAAGTGCATCTCTGGCAAGTGTTAGTGTTTGGTGGTAGGAGGAGAGGGTTGTCTGTGTACATGAGGCAGTTGTAGCATTGCCTCAAGATGCCCAGGCTCATCAGGTAGGCTGGAGAGTACACCGGGAGCTGTCTTTTGGACATGCCTGAATAAGTAGGGAAGTATAAAGTCTATTCCCTTCTGGCAGATGTGGGGGTTGAGTGCTTAGTGCTGCAGTAGATTTAGAATAAGTGCTGGGCTGAAAGGTGTGGGTCTGAGTGCTTTAGGCTGAAAAACTGAAGAGCTGACTTTGTGGAGCTGGGAATGGTTAACCCCAGCTAACCAGCGGTATGCAAAACTGCGCAAAAGTGGGGTTTTATAGCAGAAAGATAAAAGAGATAGAAATTAGTCCAAAATGGCCAATAAAGTACAAATTCTGAGCTGAAAACCACTCCTCCAGATACAGATATGCTGCTCAAAGCTCCCCAGTCTCACTGGTGAACAGAGAAACTTCCTTTTATCCAAGTAAGGTATGGGCCAACACAGGAACTGCACATCAGTCCTGGATTCAGCAAACTCTGAAAACTGGACTATACTAGATTCAGAAAGGCAGGAAACTAGTATAGGATAGCTTTTTTGTTTTTATAGAGTTTAAGGCTTAAAACAGAAAAATGGCTACCACACTTGAGTGTGTAGCCTACAATAGTTTAAACAGTTTAAATTCTCTAAAAAAATTAAAGTGCAAATCAGTAAATAAGTACAATTAAACAGTTGAAAAAGTCTTTTTTGTATCAAATAAACGCTAGAAACAGAGCGTTTAGGTGGAATTAGCAATTTCTAACAAGAAACCAGCCAAAAAAGTACTTCAAACCAAAGTCTCTTTTCTCCTTCTGCTGCTGTAGGACTCTGCAGGTCACCTGGACAGGTTCTTGCTGAGCTGATGCAAGCACAAAAAATGTGCAAAAGCGTGTTTTTATAGCAGGAAGATAAAAGGGATAGAAATTAGCTCAAAATGGCCAATAAACTACAAATTCTGAGCTGAAAACCACTCCTCCAGGGACAGATAGGCTGCTCAAAGCTCCTCACTCTCACTGGTGAAGAGAAACTTCCTTCTATCCAAGTAAGGTATGGGCCAACACATGGACTACAAATCAGCCTGGATTCAGCAAACTCTGAAAACTGGACTATACTAGATTCAGAAAAGCGGGATTTGGAAATTACACACTATTTGCAGTTTCAAATGAAGCTAGATTATCTCTTCAGGACTGATTGCATCTGTGCAAGATGAAAATCAACATCATAAAGAAATGTGTATGCCATCTGAAATTAGAATAATAAAGTCTGGCACTTAGCACATATGATTAAGGCTTGGAAAATTTAATGAGCTACTTCCCGTGGCACAGGGTTTGATTCCCTCAGCCTTCATTCGTCTATTGTGTTACTCTGAGCAAGTCACTTAATCAGAAAGTGGTCTGGACCATTGGAAATTTGGGCTAGCCTCCTCAGTGGACTGAATGTTTAGTAACTACTTATGACCCTATAACATTAGTATCCACTGTTAAGTTAATATTGATTTCATTTCATTTTCCTTTTGGAAGAACAAAATATTTTGCCTATCTAATTTGCCTTTTTAATTCATTCAGCATTCTTTGTCTCATTCTTAACCCCACCTCCTATTCATCCCCTTCTCTCTTAAAGGCATCTGTTGTTTTTTCTCCACTACCTGTTCTGGTAATTTGTTCAGTTCACCAACTACCTTGTCCACAAAGAAGAGTTGTCCTAGATCTAGAGAGCTGCTTCTTCAGCTTGCGGTCTGTGAACTTCTTTCCTGTTCATTACTTCTTGTTGTGGTTGACTCCTCCACATATCCATGAAATTATCTTTTGGACCTATATCATGTTCTGTGTATCTCTCCTGTTCTCCAAAGGGGAAAATAAGAGCTCCATTCTTTTTGTGACATTTTTACCTTCATACCTCGCGCTAATTTGCAGTCTTCCTGTAAACTCCATCAAGTAGCCTAATGTCCTTCCTTTTTTATGGCCTCTGAAATAGTAAAGATTGATCTCATTAAGGCTCTGTATTGTTGTTACACTACTTTTTTCCTTTTGGAATCTGTTCCTTAGTGGCAGAAACCAGTGCCCCATCTACTGCTGCAGTTTTACAGTGTGCTACTTCAGTCCTATGGAGCTTGCTTATAGGCCCTTTTTCCTGTTCTGTAATTTTCTACTCTCCCAGGTAGTACTTTGCATCTGGATGTTGTGTCTCAGTTACAGTACAGTACTTTGTATTTGTCTACACTGAACATCAGCTGTCACTTCTGTGCCATCCTGACCAACCTATCCATGTACCTCCTAAAGCTGTCCCTATCCTTCCCCTCTGCAGACCCAGTCTTTCTATAATCTTTAAAACTATTTGTCCTCTTCGGTTTTCTTCAGAAATATTGACATGTAGCAAACTGAAGAGTACAGGACCAAAACATTCTGCTGTTTCTTCCAGCACACTCAGTGCTGTATCCTTTCACAAAGCTTATAAACCAAGCAGAAACGTCACAGTGTGGAGGGTGTGAAGTTCACTCCTTGAAATATGTTATGCACCTAGTTCACTAATAAAAATCAAACTTTAAAATAATATGTACTACAAAATAATAAAATAGTAGGTAGGCCACAGTTGAGTTAAAAATGGAATATCCTTTACTGAAACACACAAACAAGTGATTCTAATGGTATCGCTTCTTTGTGTGTTTCAGTAAAGGATATTCCATTTTTAACTCAACTGTGGACTACATACTATTTTATTATTTTGTAATACGTATTTTAAAGTTCAATTTTTTATTAGTGAACTAGGTGCATAACATATTTCAAAGAGTGAACTTCACACCCTCCACACTGAGAAGTTTCTCCTCTGTTTGTTTTTGACACAGTATAGGTTGCATACTGGGTTTTCTGAGACTTTGAGGGATACCACAGCTTTTTCTTTTTGCCTTTAACAAAGCTTACATACAGTCTGTCATTTTTTGCCTAACCAATTTCCTGTGGTTTACCTAGCTGCTGTCTGTGTGTGTGATTATGTTGAAGGCTTTACCTAAGTCCATAGCCTAGTATGAACCTATACTAACCTCGAAAAAGGGTATAGCAAAATTAATTTAAAATGGGTGGCGAAAGCCAAACACACTCTGGCTAGGCTTATAAATGCCCTAGGGCAGATAGCCTAGTATGAACCTATGAACCAAACACACCATGTCTGTAGCACTCCCTTGTACAGTTCCCTTGTGATGCAGCAGTATTAGTGGATCAGGTTTGACTGACAGTGCCTTCTGGTCATGAACCATTGATCGGCACTCTCCATAAAAGTTGTTGCCATCCTAGATAGTCTTGAAAGGATTGTTTTCTGTTATCCTAGACATGGTTATTCGATGTTAGAATGACTGTTTTTTTTTTTTTTTAATTTCCCTGGAGTCTTTTTACTCTTTCCCATTGTGTAGAATAACCATTGCCATTTTCCAGTCCTGTGTTTCTGCTGCAGTTGACAGTTGCTTGTTGAAGATTTCTGTCAGGACATTAACCAGTGTCCTCCTTAGAGAGTCAGATAGATTTGGCCCTTGTGTCTTGTCCTCCAGTAGGGTAGCCAGTTTTCTTCACCTCTTCTGTCTCTGCATTGCTATTTGTCCACTGCTGTCTACATTTTTGCAGATACTTTCTCCAGAATGACATGCTCTTATTCTCATACTTGCTAAACACTGAAAGGTGAAGTATTCATTCAATATTCAAGCTTTCCCACATCATCTGTGAATTATCTTCCATTCTTACTTAGCCTTATGAGATCCCCCCTTCTCTTTCAGAAATACCTAGGTTAGTCTTTGTTGCTGTTCCTGACTCCTGCACTATTTCCTGTCCATCTTGTCCACTTGCTGATTTCATTGTCCTCACTGCTGTTCTTATTGCCTCCTTGTGGAGTGCCTTTTCTAACACTGTCTTCTTCCTTTTCATTTCCTCTATGCACTCCCTCTTGTGCTACTCACTAGTACCACTTCCTTGTGCAGCCACAGTAGCCTTCTCTTCTTGCCCTGTCTTATCCATGATTCTGTAGCTCTGAGTACCCTGTCTCTGACCCATTTGCATAGCTGATCTGTTCCTTTGTTTTGTCTCCAACCCCTAGCTACTTTTTGCTCTTTTCCGTAGCTCCACATAATTTGTCACTGCTGCAGTCCAGCACAGTAATCTTCATCCTAGGCTTTGTGCTCTTCTCCCACCACCATAAACCACACATTATAATGGTCAATGTTGGTAAGGGGTGCTCTTACTTTGACAATCCTGATCATTTTTTTATTGATTACTACTACATCTGGGATTCTGATCTTTCTAGTGCTTCACCTACCAGCTGACAGAATTCCTTTTGGTCAAAGGCCTCAGTCATCTTCCTTTCTATTTCATCTTTTGAGGTTAGGACTGTCTAGTATGCTTCAGACAAAGTCAGGTCCTTTAATGAGACACTCCTCCTATGCCACTAAGTTTTATTCTGTTATGCACTCCATCACAGCTAAGTACTCCTTCAGATATTTTTCTATTTTTATTTACAGATTAGGACTTTTCCTGATGTGATTAGCTTATAATTGCTAGTATTATTGTTTGCTTGGATACTTTTCTTTTCCAAACTCTTAGCTTTATCCAATTGTGAATTTTCTATTTCTGACTTCAGATCCTTCTCTACATTTAGGCAAGCAATCTAACATCTCATATCCTTCTATTCTCATGTTGCAGTATTCATAACCTTAGGGAGTTGCTGCCTGCAGCACCGGACATCTGGCCAGTATACCAAAGTTTTAGAAGCTGGGATACATGCGACGTTGCATGCAGGGGCCATAAACTGATGTTTGCTATATCTGTGATGTCTGCACATACCCAACTTGGAACTTTTCTGCCACAGTGAGATTCAGACATCTAATCGCCAGTTTTGCACTCCGGCATTTGCTTGACATCAGCCATCTGATTTTGATCGTTTCCCAGCTGTCCACACAGAGATGTCCACATGGAGAGAAGTACCCTCATGGGAATTTTCTTTGTTTCTATGCTGTGTCTTCTAAGGGAAAATGTGCTTGTGGTAGGCAAATCCAGTACAAGGACACACACGAGCAGTGTTTATTTTGTCTAGGGGAGGCTCACAATTACAAAGCCTGTAACATTTCCCAGTCCTTTGTTCTGAAAACCCTTAGATGCCACCTGGCAGCTTTAAAACTCTATTTAGAAAGTCAGCACCTCAGACGTTTGGCATCCCAGTGTAGAAGGTGGAGCTGGCCTCTCCGAGGAGCTGCCTAGGAAGAAGGACAAGAAAATTAGGCCCGACACCCAAGCTGCACCTCAGTTGTCCGGTGAGATCCTTGAGGCAAATATCAGCCCAACATCGTGCCGGACATTGGGTATTGCGCAGCCACCGGGAACCAAAATAGAAGCCGGTTCTGCAGATACCCAGAGTATGTCCGCTGAGGTTTTTCAACCATCAGAACCTGATGGTGAGGGGGAACCATGGCTCCTGGCTTCAGAGGGCCATGCTACTACTTCAGCCTTGTCATCCACTGTTACAGTGGCTGCTAGGCCCACTTCTGCTCCTTCCACTCCTTTAGAAAGGAAGCAAAAGGAGAAACACACTTCAAAAGACCCTACTCCACACTGGGAGACCTTCTCCCAGACTCTGTTCAAGGTTTTTCAAGTTCTTCAGACTCAGATCCACCAGACAGGCCTACCAGATGTTCCTCAGGCACTATCTGAGGAGGAATCTTCCTCCTCAGATGAGTCCTTAACTTACTGCTCACAGTTAGATTCCCACAAAGATTTTGTTACCCCTGAAGAAGAGTCTCTTACTCCTGACTCCCCCGGAGAAGATTTCTCCTTTGGAGATGCTGTTTCCTTGTGTAGACAACATTTTAAGTGGGAACTATCAGATGTCTTTGACACAAAAAAGAGATGCTTCAAACTATTGCAGATGGTGCAGCCTTCACCATCTACAGTCCCACCTTTACTTCCAGCTTTCCAGGATGCTTTTTCTGCTGCCTCACAAAGCCCAGAATCACAGCCTCCTGCTTCTAAGAGACCAGGCAGATTCTACAAAGTGTCTGCCAAGGTGCAGTACCTTTTCAGAAACCCTCCAGCAGATCTTGCAGTCATTGCAATGTCACCTGATAAGTCCTCTAGGCAACTACCTTCCTCTTCCCTGTTTCCAGCAGATAAAGATAGTAAATTTATGGACAGATTAGGGAAGAAAGTATGTATTTCTTCCACCTTGGCCATTAGGACTATTAATTTTCAGACCCATATGGCCACGTTTGCTTTAGATTCCCCAACTCTACTCTTCTGTCAGAGGTTGCAGAATGTCCTGTTAAGGCTCAGTTAAGTACCCTTCTGTCCACGGTCTCTCAAGTGACCAGACACTCTATTAAGTGCAGCTATGGTGCTGTAGAAGCTTCTTCCAAGTCTTCTGATTCTGGCTCAATGGTGTTAAGGAGGTTTTCATGGTTGAGACTTCAGCTCTTCCCTTTGGACGTAAGCTTTGTAACCTTTGGTTGCATCTATTGTTCAAAGTGTGGATATAAAATTTCCTCTCCTTGAATGCCAACAATTTGTGTGTGGTGTTTCAGAGGCCAGACTACACATCTTGTTCAATTTGTAAGGGCTTTAGTCCAAGATCTTTGGATAATAGACACATGATTTCTTCTTCCAAAGGACAGTGACAAAGATAAAGAAAGAACAAAATAAAAGAAAGGCTGATGAACCAGGTCTCTCTCCATCTCACAAGGTATTGAGAAGAGAGTTTTCTCCTGAACAAACATTGGATCTCAAGTCACCTGCTGAGACTGAAATTATCATTGTAAGAGATGCATCACTTTCCAAGATATCCAGTCACCACTCTTCAAAAAGGACACTAGTTTTTGACCTTGAAACTGGCCTATGCTGCATCCTTAAAGACAGTGTGTTCTTTCCAAAGCACCTCTGAAGCTGATTGGGAGCCTTTGAATAGGGCCTTTTTGAAAGCACAAATAGTATTGAGCATCACCCCATCCCCCTCTGTGTCTTGGCAGGCTCAGGTTATCCTTTCCCAGTGCCAAATTCAGCATTGGTGACCTTTGCACCAGCTACACAACCAAGGCCTGACTGTTCGGTGCCAATAGGTTCTTTTTTTTTTTGTTCCAACATCTTCCTGTCCAACGTACTTAACTCCCATACTTGAGCACTAATTGTCGAGTCTTCAGCACTTTTGTTACAACTCAGTTGGAACTAGTTTTTGGTGCCAAGAGTCCTCAGCATTTGAGCCTTCAATGCCAATCTCTGCCTCAGGGCATTCAGGGTCCTCTGCACCAAGACTTCCTAATTTGGCACAATTTATTTCTGTGGTGGGAGATGTAACAGCTCCATAGGGAGAATTATCAGTGCTGACGGATTCTGGATCCGCCTTTGAGGCAATGTATGATATCCTTCCCAAATTTATAACCGAGATCCATCAGTACAGGCTTCAATCCATGATGTCATTATATTGGCTCATCAGTCTATTCATCATAGATCCCAAAGAAAGATCAGAACAGGAAACCACAAAGAATCGCATCATATATATACAGACTGGGAATCTCTGGCATGTCACAGACAGAGATTCCCAGGAAGAGATCATGCAAAAGAAAGCACATAGACTCCCCTTCAAAGTCTGTCTTATCTGATAACTGACTTGGATGAGAAAGAGGGCTTTTTGTGATCCCCTCTGTAATAAGTCATATTTTACAAAATTCTGGAATTGATGAGACAGAAGTGATCTTGGCTAATTGAACTACCCTCTGAGGACAAGGAAGTGCTGTTAAAGGCATACAGCTCTGGACCCTCTATCTCTACCTCTTGGGTTGTCCCTTTTGCCAGCAGTCATAGATTTGGTCACCAGGAACCAGGTACAAATGAAGTTATAAAGAAAACAAAAAAGCACAAAGTAAAGCTCCAATTATTTATTCATATTCAGCCTCCATCAATCTGGTACCTTGGCCATTCGCCTTCAGGGAATTGTCACAGCTGTCAGATGAGTCTTCACCTGTCCATCCCTCCAAAAATGAAGTCTAGAGCAACTGACAGGATGGATAAGTACATATATACCTCTGATACTTTTCCCCTAAGGGCATTAAAATACCTAACCCATATGAATCAGTTCCAAAGGGACCTAGCACAGCAAGGTTTGGATGCTTTGAGAAAGAAAGACCCTCATACCAGAGTCTCCAAAACATTTGCAGACCACCGTGAACACCATATTGAACATAAAAATGTCTCCATGCACCTGTACCATAAAGCAGCCAGTGGGGCAGCAAAAGCAGTGGGCACAAGTATTCCTCTCAGATGCCCCACCTGACTCCACTTTTGCGATTTCATGGACAGTTTTAAGATGTCCTTCAATAACATCCCCATTGATGGTATCTGGACATGTGAAAGAAAAGCTAATGAGATGCATGCAAGAAGGAAAGGCACTGTCTGCTTTAGGAATTAAATTTGAAAACTTTCAGAATTCTTCAACAGGAATCAAAGGGCTTCCAAATCCCTTTGGCTTAGAAAATACTAGTGCCAACCCTTTGAGTCTACTCACTCTGGGGTCACTGGTGCAGAGGACGTTCCTTTAATGGGCACAGACCATATGGTCATTGAAATTCACAGAACCAGGGATTTGGGAAACCCATTTTGGCAAAAAAAACCCCAGCATTCCTTAAGGCCCAATTGTCTACTCTGCAGGCAGTTGGGGTGAGGAGCTATTGCAACACTGCTGTATAGATGGTCATCACGCAGGACAAATGGGTGTGAGAGTTCATATCCAGAGGCTAATACTATACCATTTTTCTAATAATGCCAAAAGAGAGGTATCAAGTTGGTTTACCTTTAAAAGTGCGTTATGCACTCGTGCAAATATGCTTTGTTCAAAAGGAGGTTTTCAAAGTGGCAAAACCTCAAAAAAAATAGTCTGAATTTGCAATGGGCGAATGCACATGCATTCGCTCATTGCCGATTCAACATTGTGGGTGCGGATTGCACTATAACGGGGATCGGGAAATTATCCCTTTCCTCACTGTAGTGTGATCTCTGAGTTAGTATATTAAAGTAGGGGGTGTGAGGGGTGCAGGTGGGCTTGGCCCCCCTGCATTACGATGTGTCTTCGACATTTCAGTTTGAAAATCAGCGAATCAGCTGTTCGATTTGCTGATTTTTGAACTTCTGCAAATGTCGAAGTTTGAAATTCACACATTTGGTTTGCCCAAATGCACAATTGATATTGTCATTTATAACAATATGAATGTATACCATCTAGTCTCATGCAAAAAAAAGCAATCCTAGAGATCACACCAGATGTGATAGTGTCAGGAATCTATTCCAGATTCTTTTTGGCACCAAAAAAGAACAAGGACCTTGGCCAGTTATGGTCCTCAGCAGCATTAACTTTTATATAAAAAAATATTTCCTTCAGAATGGTCACTGTCTCAGAGATTTTACCCTATGCAAGCTAAACAACTGAATGTGCTCACTAGATGTTCAGGAAGTTTATCTCCACTTAAAGATCTCTGGGGGTGTGGGAACATTTAACATGGAGGATGGTTAAAGGCACAATAAATCAACCAGAGGCCAATCTTCACATCAGTGTACTGGAAATAAGAGCACTTCTAGCGTTGCAGGAATTTCAGAGCCTCCTTCCTCCAGGGGTAATAGTTATACAGTCAGACAAGTTGTTGGTCATATTGTACATCAACAAGCAAGGGTGAACCAAATCCTATCTACTTTGCAGGATGGCCATGAGAGTGTGGCAGTGGACATTAGATTCAGACCATTTTCTTGTTGCCATGCACATTTCAGGAGAAGTCAACTAACTATCAGGCAGGTTCAGCAGATCTGTAATAATGCATCACAAGTGGTCCCTCATGACTCTCAAAAAATTCAATCACTGAGGCCAGCCTTGAAACAATTTGTTTGTATCTCCTCACAAATCCAAGTGGAGAAGCTACTTTGCCCCAATTCATCCACAGAGGCAGTCACCATGGCACCTCGGAGTCTGTCAGTTCCTCCCCCCCAGTCACTTTTTTCCTTTCCCAAATTCCCCCTCATTTGCAAGCTGCAGCTTTCAGTAGGAATTTGTAAGTCAGAACAAAAACCAGCAGTAGAAAACAGGAAATCCAATGAAGAACTCAGGCACCCGACTCTTCAGCAGTAAACATGATTTTATTGCACATAAAACAAATAAGGATTGAGCGCTTTCGTCTCCACCCTGGAGACCTCTTCAGAATCAATTCAAAACACACACACTCACATTTTTATATACATGTCAATCAAATCATTATTCAATTAAGAGTTAAAATTGAGTGAAAAACTAATAAACATTAAGATTCAACAAATTAATTAAAGCAACACCAACATTATTAGTGAATTGATTCTGAAGAGGTCTCCAGGGTGGAGACGAAAGCGCTCAATCCTTATTTGTTTTATGTGCAATAAAATCGTGTTTACTGCTGAAGAGTCGGGTGCCTGAGTTCTTCATTGGATTTCCTGTTTTCTACTGCTGGTTTTTGTTTTGAGTAAGGTTCTACATAATTTGTAAGTCAGAGATAATTCTCTCTGTCCTTTTTTGGCTCTGGCATGTGTGGTTTCCCATGCTCAGGCCTCATCTGAGGAAGCTTCCTTAGCTCTTCTATCTCATCTGTCTAGGCAGTCTCTCCCAGTCTTTCTCAAACTGACTGCATGGTTTCTTCACTTCCAGTAATAACCAAATATCCCTCCTCCTCACAAAAGGGTGATTGGCATTTTGTCTGCCTCTCAGAAACTATGAACTCCAAAGAGTAAATGGATTTTTTTATGTAAATTTTTTTTTTTGCGATATGGGCCTCAGATTAAGGAATGGATTCATATTTGGCTTCCATCTCCAATATACTACAGTTTCTGTCTTTGTGGTGTAGGCTCTAGTTATTCCACAGTCAAAGTGCAGTTGGCTTCCATCTCAAACTCTCACTCTAGATTCTAAAACAGTTCTCTGGATACACACAAACTCTGCAAGGAGTCCCTCAAATATGTAATTATTGTGTTGCCACTAATAAAAGACCCTACTGTCGTATAGGATGTCAACCTTGTACCAGAGTCCTTAAGGAAACCTCCATTTGAACTAGCCTTTATAGTAGACCTAAATTTTTTATCCTTGAAAATCTTAATTTTGGTTGATGTTACTTAGATCAGGAGAATATCAGAACTTCAAGCTTTGCCATCTATTTCTCCCTGTCTAATATTTCATATGGACAGAGTTACTCTGAGAAACAACCCATGCTTCATTCCTAAAGTAGCATCAGAAACTAATCTCAATCAAAACATTCACCCTCTAGTTTTTTTCCCAAATCAGTCTAGTAGGGCTGAATAGCCTTTACACACACTGGCTGTCCATAGGAAACTCAGAATGCTAAGTTGTCCATCTCACCTTTGTTCTTGCTGTTTGGGTTCAGTGCCGATCCTCTACTCCGACTCAGCCATCTTCTATAGCTCGAGAGCTGTTTACTGGCTCGAGGCTACCCCTTATCCCAGAATGCCCAGCATCAGCTACCCAGATCTCGTTTGCGGCTTCAGCTGTGAGGTTGCTTCGTTACTGGCTCAGGCTTAGCATAGTTTTTTTATAATTATATTTGTTGTTTATTCTTAAAAATTTGTCAAGTTTTTTGTTAAGTTTTAGTCTAGATACATTACTTTATCCCTTATCGCTTTCTTGTGTGTTGTAGCTTTGTTGGTCATCGCTCCATAACTCGCATGCCTTCTGTTTCCCCTGAACTCGTTTAAATTAGAGGGCCCCCCCCCCCTTTAGGACAGCTGTTTAAATTAGAGGCTGTCCTTTCTGTTCCTTAACTGTATATATAAAAAAAAAAAAAAAGACTGTTTGTTTCTTAGTTTTGTAGTATAGCTTTTTCTTATTATTGTTGTGGTTGTTGTTAGGAAAATGTCTAAAGATACCAAGGTATCTGGCTTCAAAAAGTGTGACTCATGCTGTCAGAAAATGTCTCTGACAGATGGGCACACTAGTTGTGTATATTGTTTGGGCGCTGTTCACCTGCAGGACTCCTGTTCTATATGTCATGCTTTTAGTCCAAGGGTCCTGCAGGAGCGCAAAAACAAATTAATCCTGCGGGGATTATTGAAGCCTCAGGATTCTCCGGCTAAAAGTACTCAGCCAGCGAAATCCCCTAAGTCTGTCAAGTCATCGGCTCCACCTTAGGAGCCGACTCCTTTACTTGACCAACCAAGTATGTCGGTGCCGGCTGGCACCGACAAGGCAACTCCTCAGTCGGCTCCATCTGCTATTTCGGAGCCATCTCAGAGCCATAAGAGACTGAGGTCTCCATCCTTGGAATCCATCCACTCGGCACCTCAGTCACCCTTGTTACAGAGTGAACGTAGCCATCATTTTTCCCACTCCTCTCGATCCTCTAGATTATCGGATCATGATGTGGAGAGAGTAGTAAATAGGTTGCTTAAGTCACAGGCACTGGCAAAATTACTGTCCAGCCCACCTCAACAAGTATCTGCTCCAACCACCTCTATTTCTGTTCCTCCTCCAACTACATTTAGCTTGGAGCCGGAGACCATGGATCCGCAGGTAGTAGAACCGTCGGCGCCGATCATCATCTCTCCTTCGGTTTTGATGTCAGCTCCGATTACCTCGATTATACCTTCTATCGAGGGAGCTGGGTGCTGAGGTTCTCTCATCAGCTCCAAGGGGGGGAGTGGCATCAAACCCTTGTCCGACCCCGTTCTCCCCCTCGAGCTTCGGCGCAGGTGAGCTTGGCTCCAACATCAGCCTCAGAGCCGTCACCCTCAACATGGAGAAGGACTCCTGTTTCTTTGGAGCCAGAGCTTTCTCTGCCTAGAGGTCGGGATGCCTTTGAGGTCATGCGGAGTGTGCTGTCCCCCGAAACAGCTCTACTGCCAGCTCCATCGGCTCCTCCCACCGTGGTGTCTGTTCCAACCTCTACCTCCTCCTCCAGACCCCAAGCATAGGGAACCTATGCCCCAGGACACCCCATTGGGTGATCCCTCTTCTTCCAAATCCTCCCCTGATCACTCGGAAGGGCCTCCCTGGAAGAAGTGCAAGAGGAAGCACACAGACTCCCCTGAGTCTGTCACCTCAGATACAGACATGGATGAATCTGAAGGGTCCCCAAGGTCCCCATCTGAAGATGTTTCCTTTTCGGACATCCTTGAAATGCTTAGAGGAGGGACTGGACTTCCCTAGCCCCTACCGAGGATGAGTCTATATACCTGGATGCGTTCAGTTCCTGACCTTCCACCTCCTGGGTGTCTCCTCCTTTCGATCCACTCATGTCTGTAGTGGCTCAAAATGCTTGGTCAGCTCTAGATTCTGTGGAACCTACTCTGAGGAGACCAAACAAATTTATTGCAGCCCCCCCCCCAGGACAAACAATTCCTCTCCAAAGGTGTGCCCATTGATGCCATGGTGGTAGCAGCAGCCACCAAGAAAGAGTTAGCAGAAACCTCTTCATCTGTTCATCCTCCAAACAAAGAGTCTCGGACGATGGACAGATATGGAAAGTGAATGTTAGCTTCAGTGACCTTTTCAATGAGGTCCCTGAACTATCTATGCCATTTTATACGTCTTCAAAGGGATCTCCTGGAAGAGCTTGGAGATACCCTTCAAGATCCTACAGCTGAGGGAGTACCAGCCAAAGTACCTTCTCAGCTTGCGACTCTTAATTCCATAGTCAACTCCTCCATGAGGCTGATTTCCTATGCAGCCGATGGAGCGAGCAGAGCTGCAGGGACAGGTGTGGCTCTCAGCAGACATGCTTGGATGCGGCTGTGTCAGTTTGCGGAACCCTTTCAAGCATCCTTCACCAGTACTCCCTTTGATGGCTCCTTTCTCTTTGGGCCTCAGGTGAAAGACACGTTGACCAGGTGTGAGCAGGAAGGCAAGACTCTCTCTGCCATGGGAGTCCATTTTTCCACCCCTTCCAGACCTTATCCCAAGGGTCAGAAGAGTGGAAAGATGTGGTTCCAAAAATCCCAGGGACCCTTGCCTGACACACATGGTGATTTTTTCCCCCAGGGGGAGAGTGGGAAACAACAATAACGGACGCTGCCCTCATGGTAGAGGGGGACCGCAAAACCAGGGTGACAGAGAAACCTTCTCTGCCAAGCCCTTCCAGCATCCCTGAAGGGTTGCCTGACTGCTCACCTCTGGAGGCAGTCTGGGGAAGACTTTTGCTGTACCCAAAAGCTTGGCAAAATATAACAAGAGACAGATGGGTACTATATATTATATCTGGAGGTTACAAAATTCCCTTCCATCAATCCTCCATAGAATCAAAAAAGCCCATCCCAGATGTCCCACCCAATCTAAGGGATCAAGCAGTCACAGAAGTTTCAAGACTGCTAGAAAAAAGAGCCATTCAAGAAGTCCCCGCAGACCAACTAGGATCCAGAACTTACTCAAGATTCTTTTTAGTACCAAAAAAGACAGGGGACTGGAGACCAATACTGGATCTCAGCAGACTGAACACATCTGTACAAAAGGAAAAGTTCCGGATGGTGACACTGCAGTCCATTTTCCCTTTTCTGGGTCAGGACAATTGGATGTGCTCGATAGATCTTCAGGACACGTACTACCATATCAAGATGGACAGACGCTCCAGGAGATTTCTTCATTTTTGGGTAGGGGCCAGTCATTACCAGTTCAGAGATCTGCCCTTTGGTCTCACCTCAGCCCCCAGGGTGTTCACCAAGTGTATGGCAGTAGTCACGGCTCACCTGAGGCATCAAGGATTCCAGGTGTTTTCCTATCTAGACGACTGGCTCCTGACTGCTACCACCAGGCATCAACTCTTAGAGGCACGGGATTATACAATCACATCATGCACTCAACTAGGCATTACAGTAAATTTTGAAAAATCTGCCTTGTGGCCTGTCAGTCTATCACATACATAGGAGCAGAATTAAACACACAATAAATGTTTGCAAGATTACCACAGGAAAGAGTTTCCACTATTCATCAGCAAGTGTCAATTCTAATGCAGAGCAAAAGGATTCAAGTCAGATATGCCCTCCAAGCTCTAGGCTCCATGGCAGCTGCCATTCTTCTTGTCCCATTAGTGCGTTTCCACATGAGAATCCTTCAGTCGCTTCTTTTCACGCAGTGGTCTTTCCAGGAACTACCCATGTCTCACATGATCTGGTCACAGAAACATGCAAAAGGCACCTTTCTTGGTGGATGGTCTCCCCACTAGTAATTCAGGGCAGACCTTTCATACAACCCCCTCCGGTAGCCACAGTGACCATGGATGCCTCCCTGATAGGGGGGGGGGGATTATCTAGGCAGGACAGTCCAAGGCACTTGGCAACCTCACGAGTACCATCTGCATATCAATGTCCTAGAAATGAGAGCGGTGCTCGTAGCGTTGCAAGCCCTTCAAGACTCCCTTCCTTCCGGGACCATTGCAATCAAAAAGGACAACATGTCAGTGGTGTGGTACATCAACAAACAGGGTGGGACCAGGTCTTACCCCTTGTGTCGAGAAGCACTCAGACTGTGGCAATGGGCGATTTCCTCCCAACGTTTTCTGATAGCAACATACATTCCTGGGAATTCCAACGTCATAGCAGACAGGCACAGCAGAGCTATCCTCATGCCTCACGAGTGGACTGTGAATCAGGAAGTTGCGGATCTTATCTTCCGCAAATGGGGACAGCCTTGCTGTGACCTATTTGCCACTCCTCTCAACAACAAATGCAGCAGCTACTTCTCCCTACTTCCTCTTCCAGGTCATATACCCAGAGATGCTCTAGTCCACGATTGGCCTCAGGGACTCCTTTACACTTTTCCCCCCTTTTCCCCTAATACCAAGACTCATGCAGTAAGCAAAATCGTTGGGTTGCAAAATGATCCTCATTGCCCCATATTGGCCTCGACAGATATGGTTCCCGTTCCTGCACCTCCACCTTCTGGATCAACCGTGGATTCTGGACCCAGTTCCAGATCTTCTGATTCATCAATCAGGCGGGTTGCACCAATCCCTTCAAACTCTCCAGCTCACAGCTTGGTTACTCCACTTCCAACCTTAGCCAGGCTTTCCAATATCTCCCCAGCAGTCCATGATATTATTGTTTCCTCACATAAGTCTACTATGAGGAAAACGTATGCGAATAAATGGAAATGGTTTTCTTACTGAGCAGAATCTAGAAATTTGGATTCTTTCTCAGCCCCAGTCCATGAAATTCTTAAATTTCTAGCACAACTCTTTCAGTCTGGTGCGGCTTCCGCTACCATTAGAGTACATCTAGCTGCCATTTCTAATTTTCATATCGGTATGTTTAATTCTAGCATAATGTCTCATAAGCTCTGCAAGGCCTTTATGAGAGGAACATCTCTTAGACCCCCAGTTAGAGATCCTCCTCATCTTTGGGATCTCAGTTTAGTTTTAGCTTCCTTAATTTGGCCTCCCTTTGAACCGGCAGCATCATGTTCCTTAAAATTTCTTTCTTGGAAGACACTTTTTCTGGTTGCTATCACTTCAGCTAGACGTGTCTCAGAACTTCAAGCACTATGTGTTCGTCCTCCTTACCTGGTGTGTCACAAGGACAGAGTTTCCCTGAGGACCAATCCATCCTTTATTCCTAAAGTCTGCTCAGAGAACAATTTAAATCAATCCATAGATCTCCCAGTTTTCTTTCCTAATCACAGCAACAAGGCAGAATACAAGCTCCACCAATTGGATGTGCACAGACAATTGCATTTTTACCTCCATAGATCTAAGTAACTAAACAAGTCAGACCAGTTATTTCTTTCTTATGCTTTCAACAAACAAGGCCTTCCAGTTTCTAAGGTGACCTTATCCAGATGGTTATCTGATACTATTACCTTTATTTATCAATTACGAAATAAAGAGCTATCAGCTAAACCAAAAGATCATTCCACTAGAGCATTAGCCACCTCTGTAGCCTTTCAGTCTAGGTTGCCCATAGACTCAGTCTGTGCAGCTGCCACTTGGGCAAACCCTCACACTTTTATCTCTCATTACAAGGTGGATATGGTCTCCCGTTGCAGAGCTTCCTTTGGTTCTGCTGTTCTGAAAAGTCTGTTCCAATGAGCCACCCGGGATTTTAGGTGCTAGGGACGCTGTCCCAAACAGCAAGAACGAAGGTGAGATGGACAACTTAACATAAAGACGTTATGTACCTACCATAACATTCCATGTTAGTTGTCTTCATCCCACCTTCCTTCTTGCGTCCCTCCTCCTTCCCCCTTCCTAGAGGATTGAGAGGAGTTCCTTTTTGTTTTCACTGGCTGAGTATCTTTTATTACTTCACATGCCAGGTAATTTATGACTCTTTCCTTGTTTAGCTGTATTGGACAACCAGTTTTTAGGTAACTGGTTGCTCTACTTATGTCTAGTGTGCGCTATCACAAATGAGATCTGGGTAGCTGACGCTGGGCATTCTGGGATAAGGGGTAGCCTCGAGCCAGTAAACAGCTCTCGAGGATCGGCTCCGAACCCAAACAGCAAGAAGGAAGGTGAGATGAAGACAACTAACATGGAACGTTATGGTAGGTACATAACTTCTTTTTTTACCTTCATAAAATAAAGCCATTTGTCTATTTTGATTAATTTGCATCTAATAGAAAGGGTCTGAAAACTTTAAGAAACATTGTCCAGATGTCTGTCTGATTGTATTACCCTTGTTTACTCCATTAGCAACAAAATTTACTTTTAAAACCTAAAGCTCATTCCACAAGATTGGTGTCGATTTCCTCTGCATTCTTCAGGAATTCTTCCATTGATGAAATTTGTGCAGCAGTACACAGTCTAAGTTGGACCTTACCTCCAGAACCTGAGCCTAATTCGGAGCTTTGGTTTTGAAAGGTGTTGCGTCATAATTCCACCCAGGGTACTTGGAATTCTGACCAGCAGTCAGACTGGATGGATGAATGAAATATAGGATACAGCAGCTATGTACTTACCATAATGCTAAATCTTTTTTCCAAGTCTGATACAACATTCCATCCTACTTCCCCATCTACCAAATTGTCATCTTATACATGAATGCAATGGAGCTGGTTGCCTTCTCTTACTCTGTACGGTGCCTTCCAGTATAGTAATCTTTAGGTCCGCAAACTCAGTCTGAGCTAGTGAGAGACATAAGGGAATTACAGGTGAAATTTGAAGGGGTTTGAGGCTAGGAGCACTGGCCAATGGCTGGTTTGGATCCAACAAGTGGCTTGGTGCCCAACATTCATATTTAATGGAGTTGAATGAAAATAATCTAGTGTTAAGGGGAGTAAATTACCACTATTTTTTTTATTATATCTAACAATTTTGGAGTATATGCTACATTGGTGGTATGGCTTCCTATTGAAATGTCAGCTCTTGTAATGTCTATTGCCAACAGACCGAAAAAAAAAATAAAAGACAAACTACAGCAGAAAAGCAAATCTCAAACACCACTCTTCTCCTTTAAACAACATTTTTTTCAGATTTGCAAGCCCCCATATACCCCCCAATGTGGGTGGGGGGGGCAAGTCCTCCACACCCTCTGAACTTATATATACCAACTCTGAGATCATCATACCTGGATGAAAAGGGAATAATCTGAGAAATGGCCAACTTGGACTTGGTATATACAAGTCTATTTTTTTGCCCGTTCAGACTGTATTTTGGCACTCACTCAGGCGGGTCCCAGATTTTCAAATGGTTACTGGAGATGTCCCAATTGATTTATGGGTAATTAAAATCTTGTTAATGAGATCATTTAGAACACTGAGGAATCTAATGAGGTTATCAGGGAACAAAGAAGGAATTCTACAACAAGCTGTCGGTTGTTAATTAATCCTATCTAGTATGACCGGTATAGTTCAGTAAGTTCAGTTTGTGTGTTCCTAGGAATCTGCACGGAGACCATAACTTCCTAGATAAATATGAGGACTTCACCACAGTTACCAGTGGGTCTGAAGGCATTAAAATTACAAATCCCTAGTATAGAAGGAGTGCTTTTTTACATTTAAGCCAAGTCTAAGTAACTATGGAGACATGGATGTTTTCCAAATGCAGGAGCACCTCAAGATCAGGCAGTTTATTGTTTAGATCTTTGGCATTGAGGAAAGTCACCTTATATTGATCTAGTTCTTGGACTGATATGTTAGCATCCATCAGTTGGACTCATAAAAAAGGTACTGGGGAAACAAATACTTTAGCCAGTATGTGGAAACCTTGGAATGACAGGTGCAGGTCATTAAACATCTTGTCCCATGCTATCACATACTAGATTCCCTTGGAATGACACCAGATGTTTGACCAATTATGGAACTCAATTATATTTTCTTTGTAGTGAAACATCATTCAATGTGAAGGAAGGATTTGACTTTGGTCCGGTGTCTTACCTGTATTTGTTACATGCATAGAATATTAAGATGTCCATGTCCCTCAGGGTTTTACATCTCAGGTTATTCAGTCCTGAATGTACAACTACCATGTCAAAGTCATATTTGTCAAGAGTTAGGGTCCTAGTAATCCAGAGATCCTGGTAGACAACTAGCAATAATTTTCTTTTTGTCCAGCCTTGCGAGTGTTGAGTAAGTGTGTCTGACAATATAGTCACTGATCACTAAAATATTTCTTTTGCTGTGTTTCGTAGTGGTAGATTTGCAGTGCTTTTGATCAGGGAAGCTCTTTACGGTAGGTATGTGTGAGGTAGATGAATGGTCTGATTTTTGCTGAGACTTGATATTTCTTATTCCTTGGAAACTTTGGGAATTATTCTTTTACAGCTTCAGCATAAGACAGTATGAAGTGATGCAGAAAATAGACTTGTAGAATTCTGCTAAGGTAATTCTCTAGTCACAAACATTCTCAACAGCCTAAGGGTCAGCTTTACAAATGATTGTTCAGATAGTGTTCGTCATAACATCACTGTTGCATTAGTTACGGCTGTATTGGATGTGTCTTTCTAAGGTTCAGATAACTGGCCAGCATTTAAAGGTTTTGCACATGTTCAGTGCTAACCAAAGTAGAGGTTAAGGAGATCAGTAGAATTTAAAGACAGTAGTTTGTTTGCCAAAATCTCAGAGGTTTCTTGCCACTGAAGCCACCAGCCAGTCTTGCTTTCTCCTGTGGCTTTGAGAGATCAACAGTCTGCTAGCGCTTGGCAAAACTGGGCTGATAAATACCCTGTTGGAGACTACCTTCAATGTTACATTTTCTGTCAGAAATTGTGTTTAGGTGTTAGGACAGGCATTCTGGTAGTTGAAAGGTACTTTTTCAATTTTCCTTATGTCTTGCATGTTTGTCTGGGGGGACAACATGATACTAAGGCTTCACTACCTCACTTATCAGTATCTTTTTTTTTGAGAGAGAGAGAGAGAGAGAGACCCATGTCCTGGCTCCTTGGACATTCCTTCTCCAATCCATAAGAAAAGAAAGGTTGTTAGGGTGCAACTTCATTCTTCTATGCAGCTTCCTCTTTGCCTCCGCCATTAGTGAGTTGATTCCACTTTGGACATATCAGAGTTCTCAAACCACTCACCAGTTTCTCTCGGTTCTACTGGTACTGCTGCTTAGGAAGTTGCTGTGGAGCAAGAGGTGGACACATCTTTCATGGCCATTCTGTTGTCCACTCTGTTAGGGGAGAACCACTCTTGCTGTCTTCGGTGAAGGGAGTGGATTATGTTGCTTTACAGGACCACACTGAGGAGCTTGTTTCCTGAGGAAAGGATTATATTTCTGGGCTCTGTTTTTTGGACAAGATCCACCATGAAAAAGAAGTCTAAAATTAAGCATTTTGCCTTACCCATGTCCCCTTTCAGCTAAGGCAGACAAAGAGAATTGGCTGAGTTTTGCCAAAGGTGTAGTTAAAGCCTTTCTCTGCCATTAACAGTCTGGATCTTACCTTCTTTTAAATAAAGGGTTCCCTTTTCTCTCAGATTCTGACTCACAGACTTAGATACAGAAATTAGATTATAACTCTGTAGTTTCTACTCCAGAGAATGGTGAATCTGAGTCTGAGGAAAGCTTTTCTTCAGACTCCCTTCCTAAGGAATTGTCTTTATGTAACACTATTACCAGGATAAAGGAGTTATTTCAATGGGAACAAAAAAAAAATGCCAGAGCCTTAGCAAATATATTATGATTTGCTATAGGTAGAGTCTCCTCAATCTGCAGCTATTCTACTTGTTTTAATAGTCTTAGAGGATGCCTTCTTTGTAACTATCCTTTTACCTGACAATGTTGCGGTTTCCCAGGCTCACAAATTTCTTTTTTCAAAACATAAGGTAGACCCTGCAGTGATTTCTGTTTCCAAACCATCTTTGTCCAAGCACCCTATGGCATTTAACGCTGTGCTAACTGATAAAGGGAAGAGATTGTATACTTCCACTTTGGCCTTCAGAGTAATGAATTGTCAGACTCATGTCTAAAATTTTTTTGTCTTCCTTTAACAATATCAGAAAGTTAATTGCTGACCTGCCTTATTTAGACATTAACACAAATCTAAATTCTTTACTTTTTTCTGTGTCTTGGGTACTAAAATGTTCTTATGACACTGTTGATGCTGTTTTTCAAGCAGCTGATTGGTTTACCTGGCTACATTCTCAGAATTTACTAAAGGATGTGAAAGCTGAGCTCCACAATACTTCCTTGGATAAAGGGGTACTAATTGGCCCTTCCACTGTTGAAGTCCTCAAAGGATGTGATGAAAGTGGAATTAATTCAGGGGTTACCCAGCTTTTTCAATCCCAGTACCTAAATATAATGGAAATGTTCCTTAAAGTTCAGGTTCATGTTATAGGACATAGAATAAGCAATCCCAGTAAAGCACAGGTAAATAGGCTTTCAGAAAACAGTGGGAGGTTCAAAAAAAAAAAAAAAAAAAGGGAGGCACTCCCCCTAAAACCAAAGATCATCTAAAAAGCAGATTGACTATATTCTTCGTCTTATCCCCCCACCCCTTCCCACTCTGGCAACCCAGTAAAGTTTACACATGTCTAGGTCTTTACTTTCCTGTGCAGCAAGAGATAACCAGACAGTTGAGATCTGAGAATCATTCAGAAAGGCTACAGCTGGTGATGGGATTCCCTTCTTCCTTTCCAAGAGATTCCTCTACATCCATCAAATCAAACCTCCCTCTTTTCTTCTATCCTAAATCAAATGCTGTCTCAGGGTTATAGATCTTCTTCCCCCAAATCAATAGGGAAATATTTTTATTCAAGAATATTTCTGGTGCCAAAGAAAGAGGGAACTTGGAGACTGGTTTCAGAACTTTCTTTTCTAAACCTTCACCTCAAGGTTCCAACATTCAAAATACTGTCCATACAGTCCCTGTTACCTCTCATGTCACCTCACAGTTTTAAAGTAACTCTGGATTTAAAATATGCTTATCACATTCTAATTCTCAGATATCACAAGATTTTTGCTGGTTCACATTTTCATTGTTCTGCTTCATCTTTTGGGATGGTAGCAACTCCAAGTGTGTTTACAAAGTACATAGATCCTCTAATCCATTGCAGGTTACAAGATTCACATTTTTTTAATATTTAGAAAACTGACTTATTTTTTTTTTTTTGCTTTAATCTGTCTTCATTTGTCGGGGGTGGTCTGTCTGTTGGGTAAAATAATTTTATCGCAGTCTCTGATAGTGTTCATAGAATGTCTTCTCTTTCTTACGATTTTTTTCTTTCTAAGGACAAAGTGGAATTTTACAAGGAACAATTTCTGATGTTTTCCAACCAAGTATCTAAGGATTTTAGGTTTCATGGCCCCTACAATTCTCATGATTCCTTTAGCTAGACTTAGTATGAGAATAATTCTATGGTTCCTTAGATCAGTTTGAATATAACACTAGTGCCTTCTGTCCTTTCAGATCTCAGTGCTGGAGTTTGTCAAAAGAAAGCTCATCTGGTGGGTGAATCAGATCTGATGTGTTTTCTGTTCACTTCAACCTCTGGGTTATTGGATCTAACACCAGCAGATCAAAATCTTCAGCTATGAAACTCCGCGTCCTCTCCCATAATGCACTGCATGTCTAAATCTCCTTAATGTGTGACCACAGATGCCTCAGCCTGAGCAGCTGTATTCAAGGAAGTGAAAGTATGTGGTCTTTGAAACCAGCTGGACAAATTGAAGCACATAGCTGTCAAACAAATGATGGCACTCATAACTGCTCTTAGATCTCCAAACCATATCTGGATTCCAGGCCCTCTGCTAGTAATTACAGACTATATGGATGTGGTACATAAACAAACAAGGGGGACGAAATCATACTTACTTTGCAAGACTAGCTATGGTAACCTAGGATCTAGCAAATAAGCACAAGGTATACCTAGAGGTTGCGTACATTCTATCAGAGCAGAATTTTGTAGCAGACAAGCTAAGCTGAGCATGATCAGAATAGACACCTGTGAATGGAAGTTGCTTCTAGGAGTCTTCCAGGAATTGACCCAGCTGTGGGGAACTCAAGTAGATCTGTTTGCCTCTATTCATAATAGATAGTTAAACAGGTTCTGTTCCAGCACTCCTTGCACAAAGATCATAGGATCATAGGAGGTTACTAGGCTAATGACCCAGAAGTCATTTCAAGTCTAGCCATTTCATCCCAATGTAATACCATAGATACTCTGCTCAATACCCAGGATTGCATTTAGTAATGACTCCCATGTCCAAGAGGGTTGTGGGCACTATCCCCGGTAAGAATTTATGGTGCCCCATCCACTCATCCAGGTTCCTTTTGAACTGTGTCATAGAGGTGCTCTGTTTCATATGAATTGTCAGCCTATTCCAAAGATGTAGCAGTTGCTGGGAGACAAATGTGCACCTCCGACACATCCTATTCAAGTCTCAGGCCACATTTAGGTCACTAGAATGGATAACTCTAATCCCATTTGATTTATGGATGTGCAGCAAATTCAATAGGCTTGGGTCAGAGTTTGCCCTGTAAGCCAGGCATAAATCCCCTCTAAGAAGTCTATATGATTCTGAGTATAGTGACAGGGACTTTAGTCAGTCTGTGTAAGGAATGTGCTGGAGTCCCTTGATCTTCTTTGTTAGAAACCTCTGAGGTCTCTCCAATTGTTGTAGGTGCTTTGTATGGTACATGCCAAAAGGGGCATTATATAGTCAATTATGATCCTGATTAGTGATGAATAGAGAGGGGTTATAACCTAGGGGCGGCCACAGTGGTTAGCATTGCCACCTCACAGCAAGAGGTTCTCTGGTTCAATCCTCGGCTGGGGTGCCTTCTGTGCAGAGTCTGCATGTGGTCACGTGGGTTTCCTCCGGGTGCTCCGGTTTCCTCCCACATCCTAAAGACATGCTGTAGGTGGATTGGACACTCTAAATTGGCCCTAGGTGTGAGTGTGTGCATGTGTGTGCATTCTGTGGAAGGTTGGGCATTGGGCTGGCAACTTGACACTGTAAAACTCCACTGCCAATCATGAGCGGACAGGTGATCCGCTGTGGCGACCCCTAACCGGGAAAAGCCGAAAGAAGAAGAAGAGAGGGGTTATAACCTCCTTTGCTCTAGAGGCAATGCCTTTGATAATCAAGTGTGCTACGTAGAAAGCCTTCCTTACTACTGCAGACACATGGTGGTCAAAGTTAAGGTTGCAGTCTACTTGTGATCCCGGACCCCTTACCACTTCATAGGTACATAGGGTATTATTAATTTGATAGTGTGAACGGACATTGTTTTTATCTAAGGGAATGATGATGCATTTCTTTGCATTCAGTTTGAGGCCATGACTAAGACATTAGTCGTTGGTCTGCGTAAGACCCTCCTGAAGTATACTGACTTCATTTGTGTATTCGGTAATTGCACCCAGTTTGAAGTCATCTACAAACTTGGTCAGCCACAGCCCCTTAATTTTGGGTTGAACTTCTGAGAACTATATATCAAACAGTAGGGGGCCCAGCACTGACTCTTGTGGTACCCTGTTGGTGACAGGTCTGCTGGCTGATGTGGAGTCACCCACTTTGATAGTGTGTGACTGGTTTGTGAGCCAGTTGACAACCCTTACAACAAAGGGGTTTACATTCAGTTTGGCAAGTTTATTGGTAATGCCTGAGTATGGAGTTGTGTCAAAGGCCTTTGCTGTGTGCACAGATTTGCCCTCATCAATGGCCCTGGTCACATTTTCAAAGAAATCCACCCAGTTTAACAGGCAAGATCTGCCCTTGTTGAAGCCGAATTGGGTTGGATCCAGGGTTTGGAGGTTGCCTATGTCCTTATTTATGAGGTTCATGATTATCTATTCCATGGCCTTACCAATGAGGCTGGTCAGACTTGTGGGTCTATAATTCGCTGGGCCTGTTGCTAAGTCACCTTTGTGGAGGGGAATAACTGTTGCTGTTCTCCATTCTGCAGGAACAAAGACTGTTATAACTTTCTTGGGTGGCGTAAGTTATGGAACCTTGCTGGCTAGGCTTATGTAGGCCCTTAGGCCGATAGCCTAGTACCTACCTATGAACCTATGATTGAATAGGGTCCAACATTAGTGATGCTAGTTCATGTTTTATTTTGCTTAGAAGACTGTCTGGGATGCCATCTGGCCCCATAGAGGCTGTTTTTTGAATTAGACAAGGCTTTAATGACCTGTGATAAGTTTGGAGGGGATAAGGGAGGGAAATTTTCACCAAATCTGACTGCCAGCAGGTTTGTTATCTCTGCGGGATCAGTGTGTGTGTGATAACCAATTAGTCACTAGTTCGGCACATGCTTGGGTCCTACCTTTTAGGTTGCATGCATAGCTGTAAAAAACCTTATGGTTATCCTTGGTTGTAATTGCAAATTGTTCTCAAAGTTGCCCTTAGAGGATTTGACATGTTGCCTTATTTGCTGTTTTGGCTGAGGAGGATACTTTTCCATTGTTGGAGTCTCACTTAGTTTTCGTAGATAGCAATTTCTTGCATTTTTTGTAGTTTGTTGATACTGGATGTCCACCAGGGTAGCTTGTTTTTACTTGGGGCTTTGGCTTTGATTCTCCCTGGAACAACCAAGTCTCTACACTTATACACGTGATTGTACAGGGCTTTAGTGTAGTTACCACTTCCAGCTGGAGGTGAGGCTTGGAATGATGTTATACCTTCCCCAAGGAGGGTATAGTTTGGCTTGGTGAAGTTTTTCATCTGACTTCACCCTTTCTGAGCTTTGGTGTTAATGCCAGTTTGAAAATGAATGATTTCTGGTCAGATTTAACTAATGAGGGTCTGACAGTTGCAGTGGTGCATCTGTTTGTCATGTTAGTGATGACTTGACCTAGTATGTTTGTTCCTCTTGTTGAGGTTTGAACAATTTGTTCCAGGGCATTTGAGTTAAAGTCAAGGAACTTTTGCACTAGTGAGTTAGGGCTAGAGTAGGTTTCTCAGATGATAGTGGGATGATTGCAATCCCCTATGACCAGATTGCTTGGCACTGTTTGGATTGACTCCAGTTTGTTCAAGTAGGCCTCATGCATCATGATCCATGGAGAGGGATCTATAACTAGCTATGACTTGAATGGGAGTCTTACCCACAGTAATCTGAACTTGGAGTAACTCCATGGCGTTGTCCTGTCTAACTAGTTGGGAGGTGAATTTATCTCTAATATAGGTAGAAACTTCCTTCTTTGGTTCTCACACATTCATTTTGCGGTCTGAAGTTGTGGAAGGCATTGTAGCCTTGCAAGGCTGAACCATATTTCTGTGACTGCACAGGCATCTACATCGTCCAGTGATAGGAGTGCTTCCAGGGTATGCAGTTTTTGGTTTAGGCTCCTAGCATTTAGCAGCATAACCCTTATTTTGTTATGATTGGCAGTTTTCACATTGGTGATTTTGTTTTGAGACTTTGCTTAAAAAAGACGCTGTGGGGAGGCAAGAGTCCTTGCCAGCATCCAAAAGCCTAGTGGTGCCAGGTGCAAGCCATTTCTGGCAAAGCAGCAAGGTTTGTCGACCATATCATCCCAGGCTGACATAAACTGGATCCCCTTTGAATGACATCAAAAACTAAGTCAATTATTGAAATTGATAATTTTTTGTTTATATTGTGACATCATTCTAGGTGAGTGTAATATACTGCTCAAGGCCAAAGACATACCTGCCTGGGACACATACTCAAGAGAGCTCAATCATGTCTCTCTTCATATAGTCCAGTGAGGTGCATCTCTGGTCGTTTACTCCAACATGAGCTATGACAGAGTCATAATAGTACTTGTTGCCAAGAGACCTGAGCGCATGTGTGATCTGACGAATCCTGGCACTGGACAGGCAGCTGACCATGCATTTCTCCTTTTCTAACATAGTGAGCAGGTCATCTGTGTGTCTCACGATGGAGTCTCCACTGACAAGAAAATTTGGTTTATGAGTGTTACACCTTAAGGGATTGGCAGGTGAGACACTGGTGTTGCTGTGTGTCTTGGGTGCTGTGGAAACTGTGTTAGTTGTAGCAGTCTTGTGTTCTGGAGGTCTCTGGTGTTTCAGTAAGTTTCTTGAAAGAACCTCCATGTATGTTGACTTATGTGTTGAATGTGTTCTGTGTGTATGAGTAGTGGTTCTATGCGCATGAGTAATGGTGGGTGAGTTGACAACCTCTTCAATGTTACTGTTTCAAGTGGATGAGTTGACAACCTCTTCAGTGTTACTGTTTCGAGTAGAGAGCAGGGATTCAAGATACTTGGTGTAGATGCAGCTCTCGCACTCTGTACTAGAGTGAGTTATTAGTACAGGGTTGTCAGTGTACATGAGATGGTTAGTACACTGCCTCAGGAGACTCAAGTCAACAAGGCTGAAAGGAGCAACAGGAGTAGTCCATCTGTCCATAATGCTAGGTTTGAAGAACTGTTATCACAAAGGGGGTGCTTTTAGGATTGATCTAGGAGTTGCTCTGTAGATGGGTATTTCTGACAGGGCTTTTGGCTGGTGGTTTAATAGGGAAATTAGTACCAGGCTAACTGTTCTTGTGAGCCATTCGAAAACCAGCCAATCACCCTATATGAGAATCAAACCTTGAGCCTATAAGGTGAATACATTAACCACTATGCCAACCTCCCATGTATTTTCATTCCCATAGACAGGAATGTTCCTGTATACTTTTCTATTTCCACTGGTAACCAGAATTGTTTTAAAGATTCAAAAAAACTTCCCAAAGATAATTTTGGTAGCTCCCTTTTCACTCAACAATAGTGGTTCTCCTTTCTTTTGAAAATGGCTAAGAACAAGTATCACAAGTGTCCTCACAGGATGGACATACTCACATGAGACAGGAGTGGTGTTATCCATTCTAACTTTAAATTTCTCTAACTTAAAGCCTGGATGATAGAATTTTAATACCTTTTAGGTACCCTTTTTCCTGAGGATGTAAAGCAGCATATATTAGTATATGGAAAGGGTTTTCTAGTTGGCGCCAAGAAAAGAACCAGCACCTGTCAGGGCTAGTGTTCTGTTTCTTCATCATTTGTGTGAGTTGCTATCCTGTCTTATTCCTTAGTCAAGGTTCATTCATTGTCCATTTCTGAATGGTCTGCACATGGATGATCTTCTTTCAATGCAGTCTCATGTGAAAATGTTTTTGAAATGGGTGTTGCTTATAAAACCTACTAGGAAATAAGTGGTTCTTCCGTTGGATCTTAATTTTGTGTGAGAAAAGCTATTACTCTATTTGAACTAGCTCATCAGGCTGACTTGAGGTTTTTGACATGGAACAGTCTTACTAATTGCTCTGACCTCTGCAAGAAGAGTGTCCAGGTTGAAAGCTCTTGTGGGAGGTCAACCTTATCTGATTCCGCAAAGATAGGGTTTTCTTAAGAATTAATCCTTCATTTATGCCTAAAGTGGGGTTCGAGGTTACCTTAAGTCAAGCTATCCATCTCTCTCTTTCTAGAACCTAAAAATGAGGGAGAAAGGATACTCCATTACTTGTTTGCCTACAGACAACTCGTGTATATCTTGACAAAAGAAACTCTTTCAGAACTTCTGTTCAGTTATTCATTTCATGTGAAGCTAGAAAAAAGGCCAATCTGTGTCAAAACAGATAATTTTTAAAATGCTCATCTCATGCTATTAACTTTTCTTACACCCACCAAAACAAAATTTTTCCAGGCCTAGAATAGTTTACTATAAGAGAAGATGTTCAAATTATCATGTCTGCAGTAGCCACTCCCTCCATCCATCCATCCCCCTTATTTTTGGAATTTGTTTAGCTAGTGTATAGACATTTAGCATTCTATTCCTAGCATTGTCCTCCCAGGGCTTTAGCCTCTCACTATCCATTAGTATGTAACCTTTAAAGGGCTTGGCATCCAAATCTGACTTTAGTCAGCTCAGCTTGAGCTAACAGTTTGGGTATGTGCAATTGGCCCTGTAACATTGTAAGCTGGCTGGCTGTTATATCCTCAGTAGGGTGTAACCCATATATCTTAGACTTCAGTAGTGATCATTCAACCATTTACTGTTATAGTAAGTTTATTTGCACAACTGTACTTTGCCAGCCTTCAAGTATCAGTCATGTTGAGGCAGTGTATAAACTGTATCATGTTCAGTAACGACCCCTTACTGTTACCACTCATAGAATCCAGTTGCACAAAATATAGATATGTATCTAAACTGGAGGCAACCCCCTTGCAAGTATGATCAAGATGTTTGCTGAGTTGGTTTTCCAAGATGGCTGCACACTGCTCAGAAGCTTTTAGCTGGGAATATTACTTACAGGTGAGAACTAATTTGAGTTGCAACAGTGAAGATATATATGTGAGGCTTACAAGGGAAAATATAACAAGAAGAGGGTACATTTCTGAAGAAATGGATGAAAATGTTTGGTACGGAAGATATGAATTTATGTGAATTTAGTAGTAGGAACTCAGAGAGAATTTATACAATTTTCGAAGGTACAATAACCGGGCTAGTCTAGATAGAAACTATATTTCACAGGAACATATGCATTTAATTTAGAGCATTAACACACATTCAATAACTATTTCAGATCATATGCCAATAATAAAGATAAAAATGGAGGGTATTTATTTATTTTGTTTGTTTGCCAGGATAGTTCAGTTGGGCCTTGAAGAACCCGTTTTCAATGGAATCCTGGGGAGAAAAGCTCCAGAAATACAAGAATATATGGATACAAAATACAATATACAATATCAATGCAATAAGTCACAAGAATATAAGATAAAAATTACACAATTAAGAGGGGATTTAACAACAAAGTGATGGGATGCCATTGGATTGGCATTATGAGATCATAGTATGCTTAGATTCAGTACAGTTCCTATACAAATAATATGATTCCTAGTAATGAAGCAAAAGTGGGATATTAGCATTTCTCCACCTACCTGTTAAAAAAGAAAGGAATTTAAAGAATGGTTAGTTTATTTAGACGTTATTAGGGAAGATAGAAAGTACCCTGGAAGTTATATCTAGTAAGTGGGATAAAATGAAGTGGAGTTTAAAAATAGGGCAGAAATAAAAGAAAAAGAGATGTGGTTATGAAGTAACAAAAATTATTTAGAGGGGCTGACAAAGGTTAAAGTATTGCTGAATATGAGGAATCCCATAGAACAAAAACAGGCAGAACTGCAGAATGGTGAAGACAAAATAAGGCAGTACCTGCATAATATGTATAAGTTTAGAAAGATTACTGTTAAGGAACTGTTTTTGATAACTCAAAAACACAAAAATGTTTAGCACAATGACCTAGGCAACAAAGTAGAAAGGGTTGTTTCCAAACGTAGTGAGCCTATAACAAGAAAAATAACCAAAGATCCTGCAGACATATTAGAAATAGTTCAGAAATTTTATGAAGATTTGAATAAAGCAGAGAAATTGGGAAATTAAGAAAAAACAAATAGAAATATTTATGGAAGACTTAAATATGCCAAGAGTAGAGGTAGATGAGTCTCAACAATTAACAGTTAAGATAGGAGAAGATGAGATAAATTGGTGATGTATAACCAATCTGCAGGAAAGTCTATAGGGATAAATGGAAGTCCAGTGAAAGTTTGGAAGCTATGAGGAAAGAAAATGATTTAGATCTGGAAGATTTTGTTTAACAGTATTTTAAAAGGAGGGGAAGCACTAACATCCTGAAAAAAAGCTGTGGTGGCTGTAATACCTAAAGTTGGTAAAGATTCATCAGAACCACCTTCATGTAGACCCATTTCAATGTTAAACTATGATTATAAAGTGTTTATGTGTAAAATGGATAAAAGAATTACAAAGGTGTTGCCAAAATCGATATATATGGATCAGTGTGGTTTTGTGGAGGGGATGTAAGCATTTGACAATATTAATAGAACAGTGATGATCCAGAGAGAAGCAGAATGTAAGAAAATACTGCTGTTGGTGGGTCTTGTTGCACAGTAAGCTGGGATTCTATGAGTAGGGCAATGGAAGCATTTGCATTCCCTGATACAATAATGTTAATTACTAGGATATATGAGGAATCAGATGGAAAAATCAAAGTGGGAGGGTTCCTCTATGGTAAAATATGTCTGAAATGAGGAACCAGGGGCTTCCCCTTTATTTGCATTGTATTTAAAATCATTGGCAAGGAAAATAAGAGACTCAGAAATACAATTATATAATTGATATGGTAATCAAAGAAAGTTGGCTTTATTTGCAGACAATATAATTTTGTACCTGATAAAAAACAGAAAATGACATATCAGTGTTGTGGATCATTCTGAGACAGTTCCAAGTTTTTTCAAGATATAAAATTAATGAAGATAAAACAAAGGGTATAGCTTTAAACTATATACCCACACATGAATTGTTTTAGAAATACTCATATTTATAGGGACTTAATAATTAAGTGTTTAGGAGTATGGGTTAAAAAGGATTCTGTTATAGCTGTTAAGGATATGTGAGAAGAGACCAAATAAGAGATAATACAAAAACTGAGAAACTGTAAGTTCTTGCTTATGGATATGAATAGCAAGATGCAAGCAGTAAAAATGTTTTAGTCCCTTTAACTATATGTACAGGTCAGACATGTTTTTATCAACCAGAGAAGTTATGGATAGTAATTAATATAGAGTTGAATGACTTTAGAGAGAGGGGAAGAGGGCAAGAGTCAAGTGGGATACGCTGATCTTTCCAATAGTGCAACGGGGAATTAGGATTACCTGATTTGATGGGATATTTTAGAGTTACACAGTTAAGGTTCTTACACAATCAGAAAGCTACAATTCAGAGTGGAAAGAGATGATGATAAAGCAGGGGGAAATTCAAGAAATATGCAGAGAGAGAGAGTGGGATTTTGGATGCAGATCCTTAAGGAGAATAATAACTATCATACAGAATATTATATTCATAAAGTAGCAGAAAGTATTCAAGATTGGAAACAAATAATTAGAGAGAAAAAAGGTAATAGAATGTGAAGAGGCCAAGAAGACATTTGGACTGCAGGCAAGAGACTGCCTTCCCTATCAAGGACTGATATCGGAGTAAGGACAAAGAGAAAGGGATAGAGGAATCCCAAGTGACAGACCTGCAGTGGTTGAGTTTTTGGTTGAATCTAGAAAATAAACTGTTTAAAAGGGATAATTAGTAAGGCATAATCAGCGGAGGTCAGTAAAGATTGGAAAGAGAGATTAGATAAGTGCTTCCTTCACAAAGAAACAATGGAGGGACATATGTATGTCTCCCAAATATGGAACAGTATCTAGAAGATGTAGGATTTTTGCTTGGAAGTATTTTCATAGGTACTTTTATACTTTTATACCTCAAGCAGAATCCAAATAATTTTTCCTCCGGTAGATGGCAAATGGTGGAGGTGTGATGGGTAAGAAAAAAGCATAATGAAAGTATATGTGTTTTCAGAGTGTAATGAGTTGGCATAGGTACTGTCAGGAATACTGATTGAACAACTGAGAATAACTAAGGAAATGATTTTCTGAGCTTGAATACAGGATCAGAATTGCCTAGACATAGTAAGACCTTGTTACGTTTAATTCTGGCAGTTGCCAAAAACGCAGTTATCAGAAAATGGAAATCAAAGTCTAAACCAACCATACTTGGAAGTACTGAAAATTGTAAGAGAGACAAGTGAACAAGAAGTGGGATGTTTAGAAAAGGGTAGGAGCAAATTTCATAAAAAAAAAATGTGGGAACAATACATGCAGAACAAAATGTCTAGAACGACGAATGAGGTTTAAGAGAAGGCAAGAATTGAACAATTTGTATAATATTGGATTACTTATATTGTATAGAAGAGTATATTTGATGTATAATGTTTGTAAATGTGACGTTAATATGGTTGTTTACGTTTGTATAAATGTAAGCTTGCCTATGTCACAAGTGATAATTTAATAAATGTTTAAAAAAAAGATGGATGAATTAAGGGAAAATTAATTCCCAACAGTACTCACAGCAGTATTAAAAGAAAGATGTATCTATGACTGGAGAATAAGCATTCTAGTGCCATTGTCAAAGAACAAAGGGGACATTCACAACTATATGGGTAGCACGGAGGTATCAAATAACTGTCACATGGCATGAAAGTGCTGCAGAAGGTGATGGACTGACGAATAAATAAATGGAATAGTAGAAAGCAATATGGGAATTAACAAGTTCAGATCAGTATGCAACCCAACCAACCTGATGTCTGCAGTGAGACAGTGGTGAAGAAGCTGGAGATGAGGAAAGAGTCCAACAGGGGCATTTCTAGATTTGGAAAAAACATATGACAAGGTCCTAAGAAAGCTGATTTAGGCAGTCCATTATTTTGTCTGAAGTCCCAGAAACACTGATAAAATTAGTGCAGGCTATGTACCAAGGACCCAATGACACAAGTACAAACAGTATTTTGACTCCCAAAGGGGCTCATCTCAGAAACCAGTACTGCGCATACTGGTGATAGACTACATTAGTAAACAGTTCATTTGAGACAGATAAAAAAGCTGTTGTATGCAGATGGAGTGGCATTACAGGCAGACTCGGAAGAGGAATTTCAGCAAATGATAGGGGAATGGAATCTAAAATGAAGGTATGTGTGCTGAAATGAACTGTACACAAGGTAGTTGTCTCCGCACCAAATGGAATTCAAAACAAGGTGTCAATTAAGATAGAAAGGAAAAGAGTGGAATAGTTTCATAGCTTTAAGTATCTGAGGTGGTTGAGAGAAGGGAAGTCTAAATATGTAATTGCTGCAGCTGACACAGTGTGTTAGGGGTATCATGTGACAGAGGAATGCCAAAAAAGCTGAAAAATAAGATCTACAAAACAGTGGTCCAACCAGTAGTTCTGTATGGTACAGAAGCATGGGCAGTGAAGGCAGAGTAGTTGAAGAAGTTAGTGGTGATGGAGATGAACATGGATGATAGGATGCACACTATGAACAGATGAAGAAATTATGGCATCAGACCAGAAGCCAAAGTAACTCCAATAACAGAGCATGTTAAAGAGAACAAAATTATGGTGTTTTTCAGTACATGTGCAGGGAAGTAGAAGACAATTTCGTGAAGATGATTTTGGAGAGACGGGAACAAGGGAAGAGGAAATCATGTCATCCAGTCAAGAGATATATGGATTGCATGAGAAAAGACCTGTGACAGACATGACTGTTGAAGAAGGTAGGAGAATAGCATAAACTAAAGAGAGGTGGCAACAGTTGATGAGACACTATGACACTGTGTAGAAAAATGGTGCATAAGCGGAATTGATAATGATGAAACCCTTCATGTCCATAATATACCAAGGCTACCAGTGCTCAAGACACACCCACACCACCACATCCACCACTGACCACAAACTTACATATGCTGAGATACTAAGAAAATCCCTCATAAAACCTATTTGGCCTCCCAAGCAACATACTGTAATGACTGGACTTCAGCAACACAATGCCACCTGACACTGTAAACCACTGCAGCTATTTTCACCATGAGCAAGAGTCACCAAACATACACAAGAGTCCCTAAGGCAGCCAGAGTATACTGATACACATTAATGCTGATGTCATAGATGACTCCATAGTCAGACTGACACACCAAAAAACAGGATGAGCAAAGATGGCATAACAGTCAGCTGTCTTCGATGCTATAGTTCACAAAGTCACCAAAAGCTTACAGATCCATTCACCCCAAATATGTATACAAACTGGTCATTGCACAGGTGAGAATGAACACCTTCCAATGCTGCATTTTGGACATTATGAAAAGGGACATTGAGTTCTCCTTGTATGTGTCTAAGGCTGAAAAGCAGCTAGGGTTGAGCGCTGTCCTGCCATCACTGTGAATGATGCCACAATATAGGCATACAATTAACTAAGTTCAACAATTGCCTCAGTAGTTATCATCATTATAGGGGAGTACAGTTTGTCATTCTAATGGGAGGTGATAGACAGTCCCACCTCCTTCACTGAGGATGGTTTAAATCTCCTCTCTGGGTTTCCACATATTGAAAAAGACATTTTCTACCCCTGTAGTGCCTACCAACCTAATAAATTATAGTCCAGACAATATTAATGTGACACTGCTCAACACTAGATGCCTAAATAAAACTGTTACCTGCCTCATAATCCTTGAAAATATATACATTTGTACAGTTACAGAAATGTGGCTCCAATCCAGTGACATGTTTCCTTGTGCACCTGGGTTTAATGTCTACCAATTCTTTACACTCTTACTGAGAGTGGTTGTGCTACTGGGCAGAGTATATGTAATTACATAGCCTTGTGAATAATTAAAATGGCCTAGAATTCTTGACTAGCATGATATCTGTAAGCAAGTTGACTTATCATATCACTGTTAACTACAGAACTTCCTCCCCATGATGCCTTTTTTACAAAACTGCAGTCCTTAACCATTGCATTTAATACAATCACATTGGGAACTGTGAATTATCTATCAACAGTCTGACAAAACAATACACTACAAACAGCACATACGCACAACAGTTTCTAGACAATGCCATTGCAATGACTCTCAAACAGATAGTACCCTCCTCTACAAGTGTCTCAAATCTTCTCCATTTGGTTCTTACATATAGGGCTCCAGTATGCTCCACACTTAGTGTTACCTCACCACTGGTCAAAGCAAGCCACCATGCCATAATATTATCCATAAGGACCCACCTCAGTTGTGCTCAAATGCTGCTGTCTTCAAGTAAAGCCTGTGGCCGCATCTGTCTATTTGGGGGCAACTGTTCCGATCTGGAAGGGTAAACTTATTTTTTTGAGAAGGCACATAGTTTTGTAACTTAACGGGTTATGGGATTTTGGCAATCTAGATTTTGAGTGTTTTCAGTGAAGCAGAAAGTCTTTTAAAATATGGCATAGGTTCAAGTGGAGGTGAGAAGAAGCAGCCACATAGGAGAGCAGCCTGGTAAACACTAGTGTGTGCACATAAGCTAAAAGTTAGAAATATAGATTCAAAATAACCAAATAATAGTTTTTGATCTTAATGGCTACTCTGTCCATATTATCATGGAATATAAATGTAAAAGGTATAGACAAAACAAAGGGTATTGAATTATATTAAGTGTAGGCTGCAAATGGCAATGCTGCAGGTGACGCATTTGGATAGAGAAGAGAGAGGATTTCAGTGTGGACATTCAACAAAATGTCAGGGACAGAGGAAGAGAAAGTAATAACACTGATTGCTAGAGGGGCTGCAATAGTGATGGAAGAGGACAAAATAATGAGAGATTTTTGGTTGTATGAGATAATTAGCAGAATAGGAGGATTACTCTGGCATATATTTATATTCCACGTAAAATAAGAAGTTATGTACCTACCATAATGTTCCATGTTAGTTGTCTTCTTCTCGCCTTCTTTCTTGTTGGTTGGGTTCAGAGCCGATCCTCGGCTCCGACTCGGCCATTTACTAAAGCTCGAGAGCTATTTACTGGCTCGAGGCCTCCCCATATCCCACAATGCTTGGTGCTAGATACCTAGATCTCGTTTGGCAGAGCTAACACCACAGAAAAATTCCAAGGACACCCGTCCAAACTACAAGGTTTACTTAAAGTAGTAAAATAGAGGAAGGACGTAACCCAGATAAGAATTTGCCAGAGGAAGAAGGCCTCAAAAACTGACTCTTCTCGGTCTGTCCAGGCTAGGGGGATGGAGGGTGGGACGCAAGAAAGAAGGCGAGAAGATGACAAGTAACATGGAATGTTATGGTAAGTACATAACTTCTTAATGTTAAGTTGTCTATCTCGCCTTCATTCTTTCTGGTTGGCACAGCGTACCTAGCACCTCAGTCCTGGGTGGATCATCGGAATAGACTCTTGAGTACAGTGGAACCAAAATCAGCTCTACTCCTAGAGGCCATATCCAGCTTATAATGTGAAATGAAAGTATGAGGAGTGGCCCATGTGGCTGCAGCACAAATAAATTCCATTGGTAGTCTTGCTTGAAAAGCTACCGAAGTAGCCAATGCTCTGGTGGAATGACCCTTAGGTTTAGTAGGGAGTTCTTTATGTCTCAGTTGATAAATCAAAGTAGTAATAGAGGACAACCACCTGGATAAGGTTACTTTAGAAACTGGCAGCCCCTGTTTGCCCTCAGCATAGGACAGGAATAGTTGGTCTGATTTTCTTGTTTGCTTAGTCCTATCCAAATAAAAACGTAATTGCCTATGAACATTCAGTTGGTGTAACTTTTGTTCCGCTTTGTTCGAATAGTTAGGAAAAAAGACAGGTAGATCAATAGCCTGATTCAGGTTTGTCTCAGAAGATATCTTGGGCTGAAACGAAGGATTAGTCCTAAGTGAAACTCTGTCCTTAAGAAACGCAAGGTAAGGAGGACGAATACAGAGGGCTTGAAGTTCCGAAACTCTCCTAGCTGAAGTGATGGCTACTAAAAAGAGAGTCTTCCAGGAGAGTAATTTTAAGGAACAGGAAGCCGCAGGCTCAAATGGGGGAAGAATCAAGGAAGCTAATATCAAGTTTAAATCCCACGGAGGCGGGGGATCTCTGATCGGGGGCCTAAGCAAAAAAGTCCCTTTAAGAAAGGCCTTGCAAAGTTTGTAGGACATGATGCTGGTTTCTGATAGGCCAGCATGGAAATTTGCAATAGCAGCTAACTGGACCTTAATGGTGGCAGACGAGGAGCCAGCTTGAAAAAGTTCTGCTAAAAAATCTAGAACGTGGTGGACAGGGGCTGAAAAGGGATCTATATTCCTAGCCTCTTCCCAGAAGGAGAAACGTTTCCATTTACTAGCATAAGTCTTCCCGGTGGTAGATTTGTGTGAAGAAAGGATGATTTCACATACCGGCTGAGTAATATATGGAAGCCTAGCTAAGGTTGAAAGTGGAGCAACCAAGCCGTGAGGTTGGAGACTGAAGGGATCGGTGCAGCCCACCCGACTGATGGACCAATAGGTCTGGCACTGGGTCCAGATTCCAAGGCTGCTCCAGCAGGTGACGATGCAGGAAAGGGAACCAAATTTGTCGAGGCCAGTAAGGGGCAATGAGGATCATCCTGGATCCCAAAGCATTCCCCTTCTGAATTAGTTTGGGAATTAGGGGAAAAGGTGGGAATGCATACAGAAGACCCTGGGGCCAATCGTGGACTAGAGCGTCTCTGGGGGAGTGGTCGGGAAGGGGGAAGAGTGAAGAAATCATCGCACTTGCTGTTGAAAGGAGTTGCGAAAAGGTCACAGCAAGGTTGACCACATCTGCAGAAAATTTTGTCTGCTACTGACTGATTGAGAGACCACTCGTGAGGCATGAGAATAGCTCTGCTTAGCCTGTCCGCTATGACGTTGGACTTTCTGGGGATGTGCGTTGCTATCAGAAACCGTTGAGAGGAGATCGCCCACTGCCAGAGTCTGAGTGCTTCTCGACATAAGGGACAGGACTTGGTTCCGCCCTGCTTGTTAATGTACCACACTACAGACATATTGTCTGTTTGAATTGCAATGGTCCCGGTGGGTAGAGAGTCCTGAAGAACTTGCAACGCTAAAAGCACCGCTCTCATCTCCAAGACGTTTATGTGCAGGTGGTACTCAAAGGTTGCCAAGTGCCTTGGACAGACCTGACCTGAAAATGCCCCCCCCCCACCCGATCAGGGAGGCATCCGTGGTCACTATGGCAACAGGAGGAGGAAGAACAAATGGTCTGCCCTGGAGTAATAGAGGGGAGACCATCCACCAAGCCAGTTGGTCTTTGCATGATTGAGTGATTATTATCTTGTGAGACATCGGCAGTTGCTGAAAGGACCATTGGGTAAAAAGCATCCACTGAAGAATCCGCATGTGGAAACATGCCAGGGGAACTAGTATGATTGTTGCTGCCATGAGACCCAACGTTTTTAGTACAAATCTGGCCTGAATCCTCTTGCACTGCAGTAAGACCTGCACATGCCGGCGAATGTCTGACACTCTGTCTAGAGGAGGTTTTGCGGACAGCTCTCTTGTATTTAATCTTGCGCCTATAAAGGTTATAGACTGACAAGGCGACAATGCAGATTTTTCGAAATTTATTGAGATATGTAGCTCGGAACAAGTTTGGATGGTATAATCCCTGGCTCGTAGTAGCTGATGCCTGGTGGAAGCAGTAAGGAGCGAGTCGTCTAGATATGGAAACACCTGGAATCCTTGCCGTCTCAGGTGAGCCGTAACCACTGCCATGCATTTGGTGAACACCCTGGGGCCTGTGGTGAGACCAAAGGGCAGGGCTCTGAATTGATAGTGACTGGCTCCCACCTGGAAGCGGAGAAACCTTCTGGAGCGCCTGTCCATTTTGATATGGTAGTACACATCTTGAAGGTCTATGGAGCACATCCAATTGTCCTGACAAAAAAGGGTAGAATGGACTGAAGCATGACCAGCCCGAACTTCGTTCTTTGAACAGATTTGTTTAACCTGCTGAGATCCAAAATGGGTCTCCAGTCCCCTGTCTTTTTTGGTACCAAAAAGAACTTGGAGTAAATTCCGGATCCTTGCTGGTCTGCTGGGACTGGCTGGATGGCCCTTTTTTTTTAACAGTTTTGAAATTTCTAGCACTGCTTGTTCCCTTAGACCGAGTGGAACATCTGGAAGGGATTTGATTGTTTGAAAAGGAGTGTGGACAAAGGGGGTTTTGTAACCCTCGGATATGATGGACTGTACCCATTTGTCTTGTGTGAGGAGTTGCCAGGCTTCTGGGTACAGTGACAATCTTCCCCCGACTGCCTCTGAAGGTGAACAGTCGGGCAGCCCCTCAGGGGTGCTGAAAGGGCTTGTCAGAGAAAGATTCCCTGCTACCCTGATTTTGCGGACCACCTCTGCCCTTTGGGCGGCGTCTATTATTGTTCCCTCCTCTGCCCCTGGAAGGAAACTTGCCACGTGTGTCAGGCACGACTCCCTGGGGTTTCTGAAACCACATTTTCCCACTCTTCTGACCTTTAGGGTATGGTCTAGAGGGAGTAGAAAAATGGACTCCCATGGCAGAGAGAGTCTTGCCTTCCTGCTCACACCTGGTAAGGGTATCCTTCACCTGTGGTCCAAACAGAGCTGAACCATCGAAGGGGGTATTGGTGAAGGACGCCTTAAAGGGGTCAGCAAAGTTACATAACCGCATCCAGGCATGTCTTCTCAAAGCCACGCCTGTACCTGCGGCCCTACTCGCCCCATCGGCTGCATAAGAAATGATCCGCATGGAGGAGTTGACGATTGAGTTAAGGGTCACCAACTGGGAGTTTATCTTATCTTGAGCCCCCACAGCTGATGGATCCTGAAGGGCATCACCCAGCTCCTTGAGAAGATCCCTTTGAAGGCGGCTGAAGTGGCACAGATAATTCAGCGACCACATGGAAAAGGTCGCTGAGGAAAGCATCCGCTTCCCGTACTTGTCCATTGTCCTAGACTCTTTATTAGGTGGATGGACAGGCACCGAAGGGTCAGCCAACTCCTCCTTCGTGGCTGCTGCCAGCACCATGGCATCAACGGGGACACCTTTTGCCAAAAATTGTTTGGGTGGGGCTGTAATGAACTTAGTGGGCCTACGGGGAGTTGGTTCCACTGTGTCCGGGGCTGACCATGCCCTTCGAGCCACTAATTCCATGAGCGGGTCGAAGGGTGGAGACACCCAGGAGGTGGAAGGGCGAGAACCAAACGCGTCCAGGTATACCGACTCGTCCTTGGAAGGGTTAAGGGCAGTCCAGTTCCCCCTCTACTTAAGGATCTCTAGGATGTCTGAAAAAGAGACATCCTCAGAGGGGGATCTAGGGGACCCTTCCGAATCCTCCAAGTCGGTATTAGACGTGACTGACTCGGGGGAGTCGACATGTTTCCTCTTGCATTTTCTCTTCTGAGGAGGCTCCTCTGAAAGATCAGGGGAGGCCTCGGAAGAGTCCTGCAGGTGTAGGGAACCCAAGCAATACACACAAGACGTGTGACCGTCTGTCAGAGACATCTTCTGACAGCACGAGTCACACTTCTTGAAATCTGAAACTTTAGTATCCTTAGACATAGTGCAAGGGAATACTAAAGAGAGAAAAATTTAAACTAGTGCTTAAACAAGGCACACAGCACAAAACTCACACACCTGCACTAGTTAAGCTAACAATAATAATTACAAAAAAAAAAACTATCACCACGCTTTAATAACTATTCTTAATAAAAAATACAAATACTATAAGGCTAAACACGACTCCTATACAAAACAAAAGGGGAGGGGTTAACCGCTAAAGAGAAGAAACAAGGGGGGGGGGTGGAGGGAAGAAAACTCTCTAACAAAAAATGAGTTTCCTAGGTGGGATAAATTAGGGGATACACAGTCTAACTACACTAAGAGGGAAAGACTATCTAAATGAACTAAAAATACAAGGTAAATATGAAGCTAAAATTACAAAAAAAAGAATAATACGACCTGAGCCAGTAAACTCGCAACCTCGTAGCTGAAGCGGCAAATGAGATCTGGGTATCTAGCGCCAAGCATTGTGGGATATGGGGAGGCCTCGAGCCAGTAAATAGCTGTCAAGCTTTAGTAAATGGCCAAGTCGAAGCCGATCCAACCAGCAAGAATGAAGGCGAGATAGACAACTTAACATCTGCTCTTATGGAGCTTAAGAGAATTTTGGGAGAAATAATCAGCTTACAGCAAGGAATATTATTAATGATTGGGGACTTGATTTGGAATAGGGAAAATATGTCAGGCGGATCTAGAAAGGAAAATAACAAATGGAGGTGTATATTTATAAAGACATGAGAATATCTGTTATGGAAGATGTGAATTCATTTGTAGGAACTTGGAATTTGCATATTGCTACCCAAGGTACAATAACTGGGCTAGCTGCAAATTATATTTTTCAGTATTATCTGTATTTAGTTGAAAGTTTTGCCACACATCTTGTAATTATTTCATGTCATGCACCAACAAAAACTAAGATAAAGATGAAAGGTAATGATGTAAAAAACTGGTGCTTTCCTGTTTATCTGATAAAAAGAGAGGAGGTTAAGGAATGGATAGTGGAAATTATCCAAAATTTATTAGGGAAGATACACATTTCTTCAGAAGGATAACTAGGGAGTGAGCTAAATGAAGTTTAAATATGATGAAAACAAAGGAGACAAAATATTTCAAAGTAATAGGAATTTTTAAAGTGGTTGACAATGTTGAAAGTACTGCAGAGTAAAGGAAATGTCACAAACAAGAAGAGCAACAAATGCAGAGTTCTAAAGGGAAAATAAAGGAGTATTTTGATGATATGCATGTGAAGGGTCTATGTCAGAAGACTGACAAACCAAAATCCCAAAAGACTGAAAATTCAAAATACTGAACACATTTTTAATTCAGGGGGCAAGCATGTCTGCACCTCTCATGTGGGGGGCTACGCCCCCTGCTAACTATATATAGCAACTCCGAGATCACACAACAGTGGAGAAGGGGTAAGTTCCATCATTCAGTATTTTACATTTTCAGTATTTTGGGATTCAGTCTTTTGGTTTATCAGTCTTCTGAAGTAGACTCATTTAGAATGGTTGCTGTTAAGCAACTATTTTTTGATAACTTCAGAGCACAGGCCTTTTAGCACAATGTAGTAGGCAATAGAAAGTAGAAAGTCTTGCCAGCTTTAGGAAGCCTATGACAAGAAAAATAACCCAACATCCTTTACATTTATTAGAGATACTTTGGAAATTGTGTAAAATGTATGAAATGTATGTATCAGAGAAATGTGAAAACCAAGAAAATGCTCAAATAGAAATAGTTATTGAAGACTTAATGACAATGTTATAGAAAGTTGAGACTCAGCAATTAATAGCTAAGATAGGAAGAGATAAGATAAAAATGGTCATGTATAATCAATTAGCAGGGAAGTCTCCTAGAGCAGATAGTATTCCTATGACGGTTGAGCAGTTGGGAAGAAAGTGATAAATATTTGGAAGGTTTTGTTTAACAGTATTTTAAAGTGGTGGTGGTGGGAGTAAGTTCCAACATCAGAAAGCTGTGGTGGCTGTATTACCCGAAGAGGGTGAAGACCCACAAGAATCAGCTTCATACAGACCCATTTCAATTTTAAAATATGATTATAATGTTTTTATGTCTACGAGAAAGGAAAAGGTGTTGCCAAAATTGATAGATGTGGATCAATGTGGTTTTGTGGAGGGGAGGCAAACATTTGACAACATTAATAGAACAATAATCCAGATGTAAGCAGAGTGTAAGAAAATGCCAGTGCTATTGAAGGGTCTTGATACAGAGACAGCATTTAATAGGGTCAGCTGGGATTATATATGTAGGTTAATAGTAGCGTTTGTGTTCCCTGACAGAATAATAGGGTTAATTTGTAGACTATATGAAGTGTCAGTGGCAAGAGTTAAGGTGAGAGGTTTCCTCTCTGGCAAGGTGTTTAAAGAGAGAAATTGGGCTTTATATTTAGAGACATAGGCAAAGAAAACAAGGGAGTCACAAATGCAAGTATATAAACAGCACGGTAAACAAGAAATGTTAGCATTATTTGTTGATGGTATTATTTTGTACTTGATAAATTCAGAAAAGATAATTTTGAAGCAAATTGATGTCTTTTTGGGATGTAAAATTAATGAAGATAAAACAAAGACTATAGTAGTAAATTATGTGCCCACACATTAATTGGTCCGGCAATACCCATATCTGTGGGGCATAGTAAGATGAAATTTTAGGTGCTTGGATTAAAAGAGACTCTCTTATGTCTGCTAGGGATATGTGGGAAGTAACTAAAAGGATAATACAAACACTGAGAAACTGGAAGCTCTTGATTATGGATATAGATAGTAAGATACAAGCTGAGTAAAAGTATGAAATCTCAGGACCTACTTTGATGAGTCTCAAGATGTGGAGACCGAATGGCTGAAAATACAGACTTGCATATACGAAGTCTGAGATTGTCATTTCTCAGATAATTCCCTTTTCTCTGAGTTATGGTAATCTTGGAGTTGGTGAATGTAAGTGCAGGGCTGGGTGGTACCCATTTTCAGCAGAGGCCTGGGGAAAAAAGCTCCAGTGAACATTTTACATATTAAATGGTGAAAACAACAGGGTTGCAAATCACATGATATGTATTGGTAAAGAAGGTTAAATTATTAAATAAAATAAAGCTCTTAATTGGCATTTTAGATAGTGAATAGTAGAAAAAAAATACAGCATTCACAGTGTTACAGGTCTAATAATATATTATTGGTAAGAATGGTTGCATTTTTGGGAAGAATATATATATTTTTTTTATGAAAGGAGTTGAAAGCATATCACAGACAAAATATGTTACGGTGTAGTACAGGTTCCCAGTAATTTTTTAGAAATGACAAAAAGACAAGAAGTAAAGGTTGATTAAGGTGTGAATATGTATAGATGTTGTTTATAATTAGAAGAACATGGATTATAGTATTTTAGTGTATAGAAAAAAGGTGAGTGAAATATAGATTAGTGTACATGGTAGTAAAAGAAGTTCAAGGTAGGAGTCATGGGATTTGGGCAAATGTGGTGGCACTTACTCTGGTTTGGAGCAGGAACAGATCTATCATTTGGTTTATTTTAGTGCATGTCTAAAGGCTAATGGATAGCAGTTTGCTCTAATACTTAAAGGTAGGATGTTCCATGTTTTGGCTACAGTATAGTGAAGACTTTGTCCAGCTGGTTTGTATACAGAGATAAGTTTTGTCATCTGGGCAGGTGGTGATTTATATATGATTTTATGGGGAGTAATGAGCTGTAGAAAGCTAAGATGGTGTGGGAGTTCCAGCCATTTGAGAGATTAAAAGGCAGTACAGTAATGAGTATAGTAGGTTGCACTGGCTGCAAATTTAACAATTTTATTATAATATGATTCAAGCTTTGTTTTTTGTGAGATGTAGAGATTAGTGAGAATAGGAGCTCCATAAAGTAGTGAGAGAAAAAGGTATGTAGTAGTGAGGTGAGTTTTGAAAGGTGCATTAATAAAATCTTTGTGCCTGTATAGAATCCTCAATTTATGATTTTTTATATTGCTCTGGATATGAAGATCACATTTTAAATTTCTGTCTGTAATCACTTCTAAGAGTTTAGTTTGGGGAACTATTTCAATGGCTGTGTTATAATAAGGAATAAAACATGGAAGTTTAGTTTTCTTAAGGTTAAGTATTAGCTGAGCTTCATTATGTCAAGATTCTATGGATTTAAAAGCCTCTTGCTGAAGGTGTGATAGATTATTTGAAGAACAGATAATGGTAGAATCATCTGCATAATGGATTAGGGAGCCATAGCAGGAAAGTATGGAGATAGTTGATGAATGTGTTAAAAAGAAGGGGACCTAAAATAGGTCATTGGGAAACTCCAGTAATATTTGGTAAGTATGATGAGGAGGAGCCATGCAATTTTACTGATTGCTACCTATTAGATAGATAACTAGAAAACCATTGAATAGAGGGAGGGGAAATACCAAGGCTAGTGAGTTGGTGGAGAAGTTTAGTGTGGGGAAAAAAGTAGAATGCCTTTGACAGATCAACAAACAGTGCTGAGACCAGCCTGTCAGAGTCTCTTGTAGTACTGACAGTGTCCAGAAAAGATATTAAGACTGTTGTACTGTGGGCTGGTCTAAAGCCATGTTGAGTTGAGGTTACTTTTTGATTTTGGAGTAGATACTGGAGTAACTGCAGATGTACACATTTTTCTAAAACAACTGAGAGAGGGAATATGATAACGATGGAGAAATATTTGGTTACATTGGTGTAATCTCCTTTATGAAGAGAAATGATGAATGACTTTTCAAGAGAGCTGTGACATAGGATTCTGAGAGGATCTGTTGATAAGTATACAAATGGGATAGGCTATGGTCTCTGTAGTAGTTTTGAAGTATTCACTAGGACTAGGATTATCTGCAAAATAAAGCTTGGTTTGAATTTGACTAGAAGTTTTTATGAGGGTTGAAACAGGTTGGAGTGTGAAATTAGGAAGGTTGGCAGAGTTTTCCTGGAGTCAGATGAAGGGGAGGGCAAATGTGAGAAAATAGTGCTATGACTGGAAGACAGTAGGATAGAAACAGAGTTTTAAGAATTAATAGGGACAGAGAAGGAAGGTAGAGGGAACATTTTCAAGGTAACACTGGTTATGCTGTCAATGTTGGTATTAAATATGTTGGCAGTTTGTAGGAGAAATTTATATGGGCCAGGGGTATGCTGTTTTGTGGACTCTGGATTTAATAGAGTGTTAATATTTGTCCAGAGTTTCTTATGGTTATTTTTGTGATTGGTTTGTAGTTGAGTGCTGGATATTTTTTATCCTTAGTTACTTTTTTGGACAGCTTTCAAAGTTACCTAAAATTATGTACTTTATAGTTAGATTTATTCTTAAGCCATCTTTTCCAAGCTTTATCCTTGTCAGACATAATTTGTTTGTTAAGTCTTGTTTGCCATGTGACATGGTTGGATTTTGTTCTTTTTTGTGAATGGTGCCAGTGCTGTTAAGGGTATCAAGGAATGTGGTATTGAAGTGATTCACTGCTTCATCTGGAGGTAGGGTTTTTAATGCAGACACTTCATGCCTTTTAGTATATCTGCAAATGGGGCTAAAGTTGGATAGGTTTTGAATCATTCTGTATTAATGCTGTCTTGCTATGTGTGTTATAGTTCTATGGATGTAGGCTGGTAGACTGTCACTTAGGATATTTGACAGGGTACCACTAATAGTAAATTTAGTGTAGCTTAAAACAAGAGTCCAGGTGAAGATGGATCCATGACTGGTATTTTTTTCTTAGCAAGTTGAGGTAGAGATAAGTTGAGGGAATCCAAACATGATAATGCTAACTGGAGAAGTCAGGTGTTAAGTTATCCCAGTTAATATTAAAATCACAGAGTATAATAATTTCTTTGGGAATGGTATTGGATATCCAGAACATTATATCTCAGAGATTTGTAATATTGTGACTCATGGGAATATGCAGCAAAGTTATGTACATGCTTTTAGTCTGGTTTAGTTTGAAGAAGGTGACGAGTGTTTCTGCACTGGCAAATTTTGGAATTGGATTTGAGAAGGTTTTAATGGTGTAAAAATAATGCAGTTCTTCCTGCTTTTTATATAATCTGTCTGATCTAATTATATTGTAGCCTGGGGTAGAATTTCAAAGTCTTTTATGGTAGGTTTGTGACAGGTTTCTCTGGCAGCCAAGGCATCTGGGTTATATTGTGATATCCAGGCATGAAAATTTACAATCATATTACAAATGCTACATAGATTTAATATAACTAGTTTTTAATATCTTTCTATAAGGTTCAGTGATTGTTTTGGAAGGGTGGGAAGAGGATTATGGTGGATGCCACTTGACTGGATCATGAGAAAGACGGAGTCGATTATAGTTTTTATAGGATTTGTAGTAAGAGAAGTACAGATCACAAATGTTTTGTTTTTAGTATTTTAAGTTTTGGGAAATTTCAGAGATTGGGAAAGATATTAGAGTAAGTAGTAGCTTGGACAAATTTAGTGTCTGTAATAGTTCCTTAAGCATGTCAATCTTAGCTGAGTTCAGGGATGCAATATGTGTGAGGATTAGTAGGAATATAGTAAGGGTGAAGAGAGATAATGAGGTAGTTGGCAAAGTAGACATAGTACAGGAAGATATTATGTGGTAAATAGATATTCAGTAGGGTCTTATATTGAGAAGAATGATAGGGAGTTAGTTGAAAAAGAGTGAACAGGGGATTGGCTCTAGAGTTTTAATAATTGTGTAGGATTATTTTTGAAGGTGTCATGTGATAGCAATGAAGATAGATTTAGATTGAATATAATGTAGTATGGGTGGAGCCTGATATATGTGGAAGTAATGGAAATAGTTAATAGGGTAGAGACAAGGAAGTATAAAGTCAGATGTGGGGTGGGTGGGTATTAGGGGTAGGGTATAAGATCCGCATGATATCAAGCATAGCAGGTTGCACCTCGTTACAAAGGCAATGCTGCTATAAAAGCAATCTGTTAGTATGGAATTTGAACTCCTTGCTACAGCTTTGCTTGTAAATTTGAATTGAAATAGCACTCAGTGTTTTTAAACTATTTACATCTACAGGAAGACCTAGATTTGTATACGAGAGAATAACACTAAAGGTAATCACTTATACAGTTTATAAGGCATGAAGTTTAGTCTAGAAATAGGAGTACTTCTAAAGTGGTAGGGCAGAATTGTTTTGAAATATGAAACAGCCATATGTTATGAGCTAAAAGTATGAGCTGATTTAGTTAGAGACAGGTTAATACAAACTTACTTTGATAAGGGGGGAGAATTACTGTAACGAACTGTGAAGTTTGAGAAAATTTCTTAAATAGGCAAAGGGTAGTGGTTAATTTAATTCAGCTGGCCAGAAATCAGTTCTGTGTGCAAGCCAAATAAATCTGTAAATGATAAAACTGAATTAAATGAACAATATATTAGCAATAAAATAATATAAAGTGAAATAAGTCCCTACAAATGCAGTGGTATCCTGGGATAACTTACATTTAAAGATTCAAATACTGTATCTTATTTTGCTGGTTTCTGCACTTTTGCGATTCTGCCTCTTTGGCTTGTGGCAGAAAGATTTTGCAGAGGGTAGAACTTTGTTCATCAGTTGACACAGGAGATAACTGTTTAGTGAGGAAAACTTTTATACCTATAAGTAAATTAATAAATGAGATAAGCAATGGTTGATATTAACAGAGTGAAAGACAGAGGAAAACAGTAGACAGTAGTTGATCATCTAACATGCTAACAACATCTCCAAATGCCTGCTGAAACAGCTATTGTTATAAAATGTAAATGCCAATAGGCTAAAGATCTCAGAAGCACATAGGGCTGGCTTGAATACTATGAGGTAATATGTATGTATTTACTCTACATTATATACAATTAAAACTACTTTCATTTAGGTAACAATAACTAGGGTAGCTTAAAGCTATTGCACTAAATAAATCAACACTGTTTCAGTTTAAGTTTTTGATAAATGATGAAATTTTTTAGCACTGTCTAACAAATAGTAATCCTGTCTGTCTAATGCATTCAGATAGTTAAAGCCACAAGGCAATAGCTGTTATGAAGTATAGTGGAACAGAGTCTTTAAGCAGGGAAAAAATGGTGTATCACACTAAACATAACAAGTTATCTACAAAGCCATCTAATATATTTGAAAGGAAATCTGAATGGAAGTATCATCAGCTAAGCATTTTAAACACAATAGAAATTGTAAGAGCAGGGAATAAACTATACTCTTAAAACAAATTTCAAATCAATAACAACACACAGCTGGTGTACTAGAGTTACATGCTTGTTGAATGTAGATGAACTATATGCTTAAAACAGTCACAAACCAATATCAACACTCAGCTATCATATTGGATCTACATGATCATCTAATGTAGAGCAAGTAATAAATTAAACAAGCATTATGTGGTAATATTTTTAGTTGCTCCACTTAAAAATATTTCTAGAACAGTTGTGTAGCAACTGCGCATATAAAACATTCAGCTTGCTGTTACAGCTAAAATGGTTGAGTTATTATCCCATGTAACTGTTGGACAGCCTAAGTGATCTTTTACCAACCTACTCCATAAGGTAACAGTGCAGCAGCCCCAAAACACATCATTACAGCCTGGTAAGAAAACTTAATACTTTTCATGAGACTCTCCCTAATGCTGCCTCTGAGTTCAGTAAAATATTCCTAGGTGTTCTAAATACACTAGCCCACCTCCCAAGAATAAAAAAGTCAAAGCCAACCCAGTCCTACGGTTATTCCTTAGAAATTAAACAACTCGCAAAACAAAGAGACAAAGCTTTGAAGGTCTGGATAAAAAGAAAAAACTCCTACTTTACTAGCATACAGACAACTAAGAAACCTTATTAGAACAACTTATCACCAAAGATAAGAAAGCTTCTTACTCATCTAACCAAAACTTACATACTAATAATCCAAAACTGCTCTAGGCCTCAATTTAAAAACTGTTAAACACAGGACAAGCTACACAGTCAACACCAAATACACAAAAACAAAATGATACCATAGGCAACCAATTCAATGTCTACTTTATATAGACATTACAGTCATTAACCATCCAGGTAACTAATCATGTTCTTAATCAGATAAACTCCTTCAACATTTCTTCTTCTAACCAGCTCCCACAGATACCATAAAAAAATACCTTAACAAATTTGTGTCTACTATAAATGCCACAACAATCTACCTGTTGAATATTTAAAAAAAAAATCTGAGGCTATTGCATATGCAGTTTCAGTTTTGATAAATCACTCCATATCTAAAAAAAAATCACCTTGCTATGGAAAAATAATTCATTATTCCACTGTACGAGAGTAGAATCAGTACAGAACTTTCAAACTATAGGCCACTTGCCATTTTATCACCCATATTAAAATATTAGAAAAATTTATTCATATACAACTTCTCAGTTTAATAGATAGCTTATGTATTCAGACTAACGCTTCTTCCATCCTCATCACAGCACAACTACTGTGTTGCTGAATTTTATTAATATTGTCAACACCCACAGAAATGATGCAAAGCATAGTCTCCACCATCTTTCTAGACTTATCAAAAGCTTTTGATACTGTCTCCTACCAGAAACTCTCACATAAACTCTCAACATTAGGGATCACCAACTCTTCGCTACAATGTTCAATAACTACCTCTCAAACAGAGCACAAGCAATGAAATGTAAACATAATTTCTCCACCTTCTTGCGTAGTAACTATTGGTGTCCCACAAAAATCTTTACTATACCTTATACTTTTCAACACACTCATCACTGACCTCTGTACTACTACAAAAATGCTACCCCAGTTCAATATGCTGACTGGACCCTAATCTGCTCTGCCAAATCTGTCTCTAAACTCCAAGACCTTACATAACTGAAACATGGCTAAATAATTCACAACTACTACTAAACCCCTAAAAAACTTATCTTTCAAAACAACAGTTTTCACTATTGTCTATGCTAACAACATGATAGAACAAGTAATCCACACAAAATTATTGTGTTTCATCTAGATGACCAGTTGAAATTCAACCACCATAGATCACATGGTTAAAAAAAAATCATCAAAAAGTACATACATTATACAGAGTACAAACCTAACTCACTGATATACCAGAAAACATATAACCTCTATTTTCGTACTGTCATCTCTTTTCTATGCTGCCCCAATCTTCATAGGTTCATAGGTTGGTACTAGGCTATCGGCCCTAAGGCCTATGCAAGCCTAGCCATAACAATTTCCTGGAAATTTCTTTCCACAATATTTACTTCTCTGGGCCCCTGTCTAGCAGGGCGACTGACATGATCCCCGGGGTGAATTTCCTATCTCCCATCCAATCATCAAGGTTCCTTTTGAAGAGGGCCAATGAGGCGCTCTGCTTGACATGTATGGGCAGTCTATTCCAGAGTATGGGGAGTCTCTGGTTCAGGAACCTATCCCTCCAGCATGTTTTGTTCATTGTGATGATAAGGTTTAGATCTCTGGAGCGTGTGGCTCTGAGGGATTGGGATTTTTTTAAGTGGAGCATGTCCAACAGCTCAGGGTTTGACATGGCCCTGTATGTTAAGCAGAGATTGCCTCTGAGTAGATGATATGCCACAGAGTGCAACTGGAGTTTTTTTAGACGGTCAGCATATGGTGTCTGCTTTAGGTCTGTGATTCTTTTAGTGAGGTATTTCTGTGGCCTTTCCAGCTGTTGCAGATGTCTTGCGAGGTACATACCAAATGGGGCATTATACTCTATAATGGGTCTAATGAGGGATGAGTACAGTGGGACAATGACCTATTTTTTCTGGATGAAAAGCCCTTAGTGATGAAGTGTGCCACATAGAAGGATTTCCTGACTGTTGTGGTGATGTGGTTATCGAAAGTGAGACCACTGTCCACTTGTGTCCCTAAGTCTCTCATCACACTTTTGATGTTTAGTGTCCTGCCACCTATGTGGTAGTTCATGGGTACATGTTTTTTTCCAAAGGGGATAACTATACATTTCTTGGCATTAAGCTTGAGCCCATGGCTCTGGCACCAGGCATCTGTTTCTGTAAGGCCTTTTTGTAGAATATCCACATCATTTGGGGATTCTGTAATGGCTCCCAGTTTGCAGTCATCTGTAAACTTTGTTAGCCAGAGTCCCTTAGTGTTGGCTTGTACTTCAGAGAAGTAGATGCCAAACAAGAGTGGTCCCAGGACTGAACCCTGAGGTACTCCACTTGTCACTTGTCTGGAGCTGGATTCAGAGTCTGCTACTTTTACAGTCTGGGTTCAGTCAGTAAGCCAATTGGCAACCCATTGAGTGACATAGGGATTTATGCCCAGCTTAGTAAGTTTATCTATGATTCCAGAGTGGCGGGTGGTGTTGAAGGCCTTGGCGAGGTCTAGATAGGCTGTATGGACTGCCTTACCCTCGTCCACAGCTCTGGAGACTGATTTGAATAAGTCAATCAGATTCAGGAGACAAGATCGGCCCTTCACAAACCCAAACTGGGTGGGGTCCAGTGTTTGAAGGTTGCCAGTGTCTTTGTTTATAAGTTCCATGCCCTTGCAGATCAGGCTTGTCAGACTGATGGGATGGTAGTTCCCGGGATCCAAGGCGGATCCTCCCTTGTGGAGCGGGATAACTGTAGCTGTGCGCCACTCAGTGGGCACGAAGCCTGAGGTGAGGCTATGATTAAACAGGACACTTAGGTGGGGTGCCAGTTCATTTTGTAGTTCATGTAGTACACAGCCTGGGATGTCATCTGGTCCCATGGATGCTGTATTCTCAGCTTTGGAGAGTGCTGTTTCTACCTGTCTGGCTGTGATTATCAGAATTTGGCAATCTTTTGGTATTGTGATGGGCCCTTTAGGGGGTGAGAGGGGGGTGAAGTTGGCACTAAATCGATCTGCCATGAAATTGGCAATATCCTTAGGATCAGTATATTTAATGCCATTCTGTTGTAGCTCAGAGCAGATCTGAGCATTGCCATTTAGATTCTTGACATAACTATAGAATGCCTTGTGGTTGTCTTTGGAATCTTGGGCAATTTAATTTCGTAACTAGCTTTTGAGGATTTTATGAGGGATCTCAGTGTCTTACTGAGGCTGGTGAGGGAGTTTTTTGCATCCAGGGATTTTCCTCTTTTCTGCAACAGTTTCTTCCTTCTGTTGTATAGTTTGTTTATAGCAGGGGACCACCAGATTGGCTTCATTTTTTTGGAGAAGATCATCTTGGTTCTATTTGGGATGGCACGATTCATGCACGAGTGGATGTGCTCGTACAGAGCCTTAGTGTAGGATTCTGCAGTCGAACTTCCAGATCCCTTCAAATCTCACAACTGTCCTTATTTGAGCAATCCTATATAATAAAATAGCTGTATCTGCAGTAAACTATAGCAACAGAGCACACCATTGCCTAGCTCTCAAAAAAATTAAACTGGTTAGAACTACCACATCACTTATTCTTTCTCAGCTAGCTACAATACACAGATTTCTTTATAAGCCAGAAATTTGTCCAGGCCTTAACAACTTGATACAACACTACTCTCCCAATAGAATTGTATGCTTTAGAGAAAAATCAGTAATCACTATAACCATATCATCTAACACTGCAAGAGACTCTCTACATTGAAATAATGTAGCTAAACAACTGAACCACATCCCACTACCACTGAAATCCATTCAGAATGCAAACTCATTAAAAAAAAAACAAAAAAACAAAAAACTATACTTTCACCTGCCAAATCAATGGATCCCACTGTTATCGTCAGCTTGCCATATTGTCAGTTTCTTTTGTTTCAGAATCCTGTGCACCACAGGTAGTCTTCCCCATTGCTTGAATATTTTTACTAGCATCTCCCAACCGTATACATAGTTTTGTGACACTGCTCATATATGTATCAAAAGTACACCCTCTTCTTACCTACAATGTTATTTTCTGCTCTACCTAGTTCCTTCCCTCACCTCCATTGCTTTGAACTTCTAAGTACTAATCTTAACCTATTTACTTAATCATCATCTTCTTCTTTTGGCTTTTCCCCACACACACGCATGCACTCATGCCTAGGGCCAATTTAGAGTGTCCAATCCACCTATAGCATGTCTTTGGGATGTGGGGGGAAACCGGATCACCCGGAGGAAACCTACGGGACTACAGGGAGGACATGCAGACTCCGCACAGAAGGCACCCTAGCCAAGGATCGAACTGGAGAACCTCTTGCTGTGAGGCAACAGTGCTATAAACCTACTAATTCACCTCATCAGATGCTAAGTTCAACATCTACTAATGCATTATTTATCTTTTATACTGTAATAGTTGTCTGTTTCATATGAATGTAATCTCATTAACAAATGAATTTGTGATTGTTAATATATATTACGTAATGCCTGTCATGTGTATTACCAAATATCTGTTTTAAAATGTTAGTAATATTTTAAAACTTTTCTCCTGGAACTTTGTTGTAAAGTGTATTTTGACTAAGCTCAGTCAGACAAACCCCAGTAAACAAAAACAAAATAAAATAAATAAACCTATTGAGTTTTCTAAGTCTTCGTCTGCATTGGCTATCTGCGGATAACAAACTTTAATACTCCACTCCTCTATAAATGAAACTATGGGGTCCATCCCATTGAAGTAAATCCACTTGGGTCTTGAGTTTTCCTAAAGTTTCTAATTTATTTCCTAGTCACTGAAAATGCTATGGGAACGTGCTGTCATGTCATACTCCTACCCTCTAAATGTCCCTAGATTGAGTATGGAACATGTTTTAAAGGCATACCTGTAAACCTGCAGAAATCTGAATCTACTTGAAAAGTAGGAACAGCTGACCAAAAATCTAAGACTGCCTACTCCCACTTTGATAGGATTGTTGGATACAGCCAATCAGAAGCACAAGTATACAAAGTATAAAGTAAAGAAGCAACAAAATGATACAAAATATAAACAGAACAATGTTTTATTAATCTCTGACTTACATTTACTGCTTCTATTTTAACACCGTTGTTCTCTGTGATTTTCTTTGCTTTCAGATGTCCTTCTAGTCAGAAGTGAATATAGTGTACTGCTGCATAAAGAATTTTTGCAATGTGCTAATAAATAACCTTTGAATACTGTACTATACCAGTACTTATGCATTGTACCATATTACTTTATTCCCTGCATATACTGCCCTTTTGAATGGCATTAGTCATGTTTGGCCAGTGTATTGTATCTAACGATCTGCACACTAGTGCACTCTGCATTCTATTCTTAACAACAGCTTAGTGTCTTCCTGCGGCTGTATTTATATAAAGACTTACTTCAGGACACCAGTAGGGAGATAACATGACACATTTGAAGGCAGATATACCCACGATAATTACTTTAGGAGGAACTGATTGACTTACAGCTGATCATGAAAGTAAATGGAAAACAGAGTAATTGACCTATTTATACATCTTAATAACAAATTATATTAGAAGTTATATTTAACCCTGATTGCAGACTGGCATTGGGCATTATAAGAGAGCTGTTACACAATTAACCTTTGAACAAAGTAAACAGAGCAGTAATAGAACAACAAGTAACAACATGTAACAGTAGCTTGCACTACTTCAGATAATGAATAGGATATAATAAATGTCACCGCAATTGTGTCTTCACTGGGATTTTAGAATTTCTGGTCAAGTATTAATATTATTGACTGAAATTCTTCATTTCTGGTAGTTAACACTGCAGACATATTACAGTATAGTAATGAGACTTTGTATTATTACTTACATAAGCTGTGCATTTCAGACTGAAAGTACACACATAGTATGACCAGCTCTTTCAGCTTCCTGTGTCTTGGTAGATCTCTGCTTACTCCAGCATAGCAAATGCTCCTCCAACACCCATGCTTAGTGATGTCGCTAGAGAAATATTTCCCTTGGCAAAGGGAGCAAGGTTTTTAAAAAGTGTTCTAGAACTAGACTGACATCTGTTTGCTTCATACGTTTAGGCTGATAGACATGGGAGGTATAGCATGCCATAAACACAATGGCACTGAGAAATGCAAGAAAAATGTGCTCCCAGATCAAAGCTAGCTAAGGATAAGCACTAGGTCTGCAGACATTATGTGGCTGTGTGCATCAAGGAGTCAGCTGGTATACAATACAATGATAGATGAGCTATGTGGTATAAATAATACTGCTTTTGCAATTCACAGAAAGTGAGACTACACACAGCAACACTTTTGTATCATGATTCCAGAGGTGCAATAGAAGAGGGAGTCAACTGTGATCCGACAAAAGCACAGTGTGTGATCCTCCAACACATGCAGACAAGAAATAAGGACAGTGTTCAATTTTACCTCCTGCTTAAAATGGCCATAGAAATTGTAGCATAGCATCAACCTTTTCAAACTTGCTCCTAGAAGTACAGGTGTAGAGACACAAAACAACATTTATATATATATATATATATATATATATATATCTATGTATACACACACATACAACCATACATACATGTTGGCTACATGGTAATGACAGTTTGCATCTTTTCACAGAATTAGAATAGCAATCTATGCATTTGTTAGTAAGTCCAATAAAAAGAGCAGACTATGAAATGGATGAAAGTAATTTACTTTCTTATCAAATGGGATAGGAAATGAATGTTATAAACTTCATCACCCAAGCAATAAAAGTGAAAGTTACACTACAAGTAGGAGATACATTAAAGGAAAAGAATTAGAGCTCTGAAATCCTATCAGACAGTATTTGTCATGGTTGTAGTTTCTGGTGTTTCATGTTTGAGTGTGTTCCATTCATTATAGATGGACATGATAATTGTTTGCACTTGCAGGCTGTTTGTCTTAATCAAAAAGCTGGTGATAATGAATAAAATAAAACAGCTGGAAACTTTGCAGATGTAAGAAAGAACTTCGGTTGTTCATGTTTTTCAATCCTTTTTGCTTAAAAAAACTTGTTCATAGCTTAAACTAACAGCATTAATCTAGACATCCACTTTTACAAAAACAAGAGAAATTATCTTCTAATTCTATATAAATATGATCACTGAATTCTTGCCTTCCCCCAGCAGCTCAAGATTGTAACAGTTTATTAACTTTAACATACTTCTTTACAGATTTTATTTTGTAACAGTGTAAAGGATGTATTGCAAATCAAAAGTATTTTATTATCACCAGCATATAAAGTAGTCACCAATAAAACTCCTCTTCAACTCACATTTAAAATACTTCTGACCACATACTGTACAGAACTATGTTACAATATAACATACAATTTATATCTATAAACTGTAAACAAATATTAATAATACAAACTGTTTTACTTAAAATGGATAAAGGGTTGTGGATGGATTGTAACTGCTTTACTCACAGTTGTATTTTCAGTCCATTCAGTGTCTTTCTAAACATTAATAACATAAAATTGGGTTTATACTTTATAGTTCTTCTACCATTTTAACACCATCAATGAACTTCAATTGTTTTGCAGAACTAAAATTCACATCTAAATTATATTTAATGGGATTGATATTTTGAGGTTCTCCCACTTATTTCCTAATTTCACATTGTTGCTGATCTTCCTGATCATCTCAATCTCCCAACATCAAGCTCTGGTTTAAGTCCAAGGTACTCTTGATTCTTCTGGTCAGCTCCTATTTTTTTCTGTTGCTTAAGCATTTTTCTTTTGAACAATGGAAACGGTTTCACTGTCAAAGATGCTATCTTGTCTTTTATATTGTCATCATATTACGAGTCAGCAATGTAGTAAAATATAATTATGCCTTTTTATTTGCAGTCTGCAACCTTAAATGTTCATATGAGTGAATGTTTATTCAGGCTGTAAATAAATGCTTATATGAAAGAATATTGTTTTCAATGGAGTTTTTGCTGCCACAGAGGAGCTTGCCCTCCTACAACCAATGTTGTATAATTTTTGTTTTCAATAATTTTTGATTTGATCTAAAATGATTGTTCTTTTGATAGTTGGTATTGTGAATTGTTAATGTTTCATGATAGGCATGTTTATATATATATATATATATATATATATATATATATATAAATATGTATATATATATCCATCTATCTATACCTATCTCCCTCACCCGGATAAATGGGGAGGGTTGCATCAGGAAGGGCATCCGGCATAAAATTTTGCCAAATCATACATGCTGACAACAGTACAGAAATACATACTGAATTGGTCGAGGCCCGGGTTAACAACGACTGCCACCAGTACTGTTGGCCAACAGGGTGCTGGCGGAAATTGGGCTACTGTTGGCTGAAGGAGGAGAAGAGGGGGAAGGCATGCCCGAAGGCAGGTAAAGGCTAGGACTGTGATAGTTGGAACTTTGAATGTTGGCAGTATGACTGGTATAGGGAGAGAGCTAGCTGATCTGATGGACCAAAGGAAGGTTGGTATATTGTGTGTGCAAGAGACTAGATGGAAGGAGAGAAAGGCTAGGTGTATTGGAGGTGGTTTCAAATTATTTTATCATGGTGTGGATGGCAGCAGAAATGGTGTAGGCATTATCCTGAAGGAACAGTATGCTAAGAGTGTTTTGGAGGTGAAAAGAGTGTCGGGTAGAGTGATGTTTATGAAGCTAGAAATTGATGATGTAATGATGAATGTTGTTGGTGCATATGCTCCACAAGTTGGGTGTGTGATGGATGAGAAAGAAAAATTTTGGAGTGAGTTGGATGAAGTGGTGATGACTGTACCCAAGGGTGAGAGACTGGTGATTGGAGCAGATTTCAGTGGGCATGTTGGTGAAGGGAACAAAGGGGATGAGGACGTGATGGGTAGGTATGGTGTTAAGTAAAGGAATGCAGAAGGTCAGATGGTAGTGGATTTTGCGAAAAGGATGGACATGGCTGTGATGAATACGTTTTTTAACAAGAGGGAGGAGCATAGGGTGACATACAAGAGTGGAGGAAGATGCACACAGGTGGATTATATCTTTTTTAGAAGGGCCAGTCTGAAGGAGATTGGAGACTGTAAAGTGGTGGCAGGGGGAAGTGTAGTTAGGCAGCATAGGATGGTGGTTTGTAGAATGACACTGGTGATCAAGAAGAGGAGGATGAGTGTGACGGCAGCACCAAGGATCAAATGGTGGAAATTGAAAAGGGGTAATTGTGAGGTGATGTTCAGGGAAGAGTTAAGACAGGCACTGGGGGGCAGTGAAGAGTTACCGAATAGCTGGGTAACTACAGCAGCGCTAGTAAGAGAGATGGCTAGAAAGGTGCTTTGTGTGACATCTGGAAAGAGGAAGGAGGACAAGGAGACCTGATGGTGGAATGAAGAAGTACAGGAGAGTATACAGAGAAAGAGGTTGGCGAAGAAGAAGTGGGATTGTCAAAGAGATGAAGAAAGTAGACAAGAGTATAAGGAGATGAGATGCATGGCAAAGAGAGCAGTGGTGAAGGCTAAGGATAAGGCGTATGAAGAGTTGTATAAAAGGTTGGACACTAAGGAGGGAGAAAAGGACCTGTACCGATTGGCTAGACAGAGGGACCGAGCTAGTAAAGATGTGCAGCAGGTAAGGGTGATAAAGGATAATGAGGGAAACATACTCACAGGTGAGGAGAGTGTGTTGAGCAGATGGAAAGAGTACTTTGAGGGGGTGATGAATGAGGAGAATGAGAGGGAGAGAAGGTTGGATGATGTGCAGATAGTGAATCATGAAGTGCAGTGGATTAGCAAGGAGGAAGTAAGGATAGCTATGAAGAGGATGAAGAACGGAAAGGCTGTTGGTGACATACCTGTGGAAGCATGGAGGTGTTTAGGTGAAATGGCAGTGGAGTTTTTAACTAGATTGTGTAATGAAATCTTGGAAAGTGAGAGGATGCCTGAAGAATGGGAAAAAAGTGTTTTGGTACCGATTTTTAAGAATAAGGATGATGTGCAGAGCTGTAGTAACTACAGAGGGATTAAACTGATCAGTCACAGCATGAAGTTATGGGAAAGAGTAGTGGAAGCTAGGTTAAGAAGGGAGGTGATGATTAGTGATCAGCAGTATGGTTTCATGCCAGGAAAGAGCACTACAGATGCGATGTTTGCTCTGAGAGTGTTGATGGAGAAGTACGGAGAAGATCAGAAGGAGTTGCATTGTGTCTTTGTGGATTTAGAGAAAGCGTATTACAGGATGTCTAGAGAGGAGTTGTGTTATTGTATGAGGAAGTCGGGAGTGTCCGAGAAGTATGTAAGAGTGGTACAGGATATGTATGAGGGTAGTGTGACAACTGAGAGGTCTGCAGTGGGAGTGACAGATGCATTTAAGGTGGAGGTGGGATTACATCAAGGATCAGCTCTGAGCCCTTTCTTATTTGCAATGATGATGGACAGGTTGACAGACGAGATCAGACAGGAGTCCCCGTGGACTGTGATGTTTGCAGATGACATTGTGATCTGTAGTGAGAGTAGGGAACAGGTGCAGGAGACCCTGGAGAGGTGGAGATATGCTCTAGAAAAAAGAGGAATGAAGGTCAGCAGGACTAAAACAGAATATGTGTGTGTGAATGTGAGGGAGGATAGAGGAAAGGTGAGGATGCAGGGAGTAGAGGTGGCGAAGGTGGATGAGTTTAAGTACTTTGTATCAACAGTTCAGAGTAATGGTGAGTGTGGAAGAGAGGTGAAGAAGAGAGTACAGGCAGGATGGAGTGGGTGGAGAAGAGTGTCAGGAGTGATTTGTGACAGACAAGTACCAGTAAGAGTGAAAGGGAATGTCTACAAGAGGGTAGTGAGACCAGCTATGTTATATGGGTTGGAGACAGTGGCACTGACAAAAAGGCAGGAGTCAGAGCTTGACGTGGCAGAGTTGAAGATGTTAAGATTTGCACTGGGTGTGACGAGGATAGACAGGATTAAGAATAAGTATATTAGAGTGTCATCCCAGGTTGGAAGGTTTGGAGACAAAGCTAGAGAGGCAAGATTATGTTGGTTTGAACATGTGCTGAGGAGGGATGCAGAGTATATTGGGAAAAAGATGCTAAGGATGATGCTGCCAGGTAACAGGAAAGGAGTAAGGCCTAAGAAAGATAAGGTTTATGGATGTGGTGAGAGAGGACATGCAGGTGGTTGGTGTGATAGAGCAAGATGCAGAGGACAGGAAGAAATGGAGACAGTTGATCTGCTGTGGCGACCCCTAACGGGAGCAGCCGAAAGAAGTAGAAGATATAGATATATATAGATATGGATATACATATTGAGGTTAACTTCACTATGTCAAATAGTCAGTTTTGGGTAGAGTGAAGTACTTTTAATAGTGGTCAAACGCATTTTTTATTGAATGCTACAGATGTTGAAATAAGTAAGATAAAATGGGTCTTGCTTTGGGATTTTTGTGCCAAAAGTTAGCTATATCAAACGTTTCAGTATTCTAGGTGGGGGTGTGTATGTCTGTGTATGGGTGGGTGGATGGGTTAATGTAAGGGCTAGGAAAAGGGATACATTTAATTAGCATGAGTACTTCTGTAGGTTAGCATGCATTGGTAAAATGCTGGACAGTCTCTCCATTTTGGGACTCAGTACTTAAAACTGTAACAGTATTTAAACTTCAGTATACAGATGTTGGTATACTTTATACAAAGTTATTATTTATAGTAATACTTAATTACCCAAAGAATAGCTAGTTCATATAGATAAAGCAAACAAGAGACTGGTATGTGAAGCTCCTCTTAATAAAAAATGTATCCAGTGAATAAAAAAGAGAGAGCCAACAAGGCAGGAACAGGCAAATAATTTAATTAAGTAAGCGCTTTCACATCTTGATGGACGCTTCTTCAGACTTTAATACAATGCTGCTAAAAACACTTCACTTATATAAGTAGAAAATTAAAAGCAATCAATGATTCAATTAGTAATTCATCACTCCTTAAAGGTGCATAAAACTATAAAAAGTTCAAAGTGCACTTATTCAAAGATAAATAACAAACAATAAAACAGTAGCATCATAAAAACATCCAATAAGTCACACGAGTCTGAAAATATGTATAAATAAGAATGTATATGCATATATATCTAAATAAATCATGTTAAAACATCTTGAAAGACTTCACTACAAATGATGCACAAACGATTAATGAGTCAATGGTCTTTCAGCTAAAAATGGCCTTAGCACTACTTTCTCATTAAGTCCAAACCCTTTATCAGCTTGCATCATGATTATCCATTTTATCTCACATTGCTCTGTTTGAGTTTTAAAATTTCCTCGCCTACATGTCCTTGGTACTAATTCAAGGACTAGGAATAAAAATCTATGAGTGGTGCCGTGTTGTAAAATGTGCCTAGCTAGTGCATTCCCCTCATCTTCCTTATTTATAGCATAAATGTACTCCCTAACTCTATCCCTCAAAGTATGGTTAGTCATCCCTATATAGAAACTCAGACATTTCGTGCAGTAAGCTAAATAAATAACATCTGTACTCTTACAATCTGCATAGTGTTTAAATACATATTTATAGTTAGTAGAGGGATGTACAAAGCTATCCTTATTGCATATATATTGACAATAGTTGCATCCCCTACAGCTAAAGGTACCTTGCCATTTTGATTCAATCCTCTTGTTCAGAGACATGGTATCATTATAACATAATAGTCTTTTAAGCGACTTATTATTACGGTAAGAGAAGCTGGATCGTTCTTCAACTATATTTCTCAGCTTCTCATCAGAAGTAAGTATCTGCCAATATTCATTGATAATCCTAGCTATAGTTCTATTGTTGATAGTATAGGACCATCCTACATTTTTGAGGGTTGGTTACCTTGCTAGTATGAGCATTAGAGGCTCCATTCATGTGAATACTGCTGAATAATGGTCACCCTTTATCAGACATATCTATAAATTCTGGGTCTTCCAACCTCTCACATTCATTAGATTTATATTGTCACTCCATAAACTCAGTTTTTAGAGTGACGAATGCACTCTCATAGGTTTATTGTGAACTCGTGAGTCTAGATACCCTCAAGCCCTGGCTTTGTACAACATTCTTGTAGACATGATGGGGATGCATGCTCTGCCTATGGAGGAGATTATTTCTCCTGCAGTCCTTCCTGTGCATTTCAGTATGGACCTGATTCCCATCTATCATCACAGAGACATTTAAAAATACAATTTTATCAAAGGATCATTTGGCAGTGAACTCAAGAAACAGAGTAGAGGAATTAATTTATTCCAAAAAGGACTGTAATTCATTCAAGGGACCCCTCCACAGAAGAAAAACTTCATTCACAAAATGCTTGTAGTAAGGAATATGTCTAAAATACCTCTCATTATTCTCAACAAAGCTTCTCTCCTATTGTGCCATTACCAAGTTTGCATGTGAGTTACCACATGGCTACTCCGTTATTTTGAAGAAAATATTGATCATTAAAAGAAAAAACATTATTACAAACTAATTCTAACAACAAACAATATAATTGAATTTTTTCTCCAGAAATATCGTTGAATCTAAGAAACTCCCTAATAAATTCAATTCCTGTATCGTTAGGGATCTTGGTGAAAAGGGACACAACATCTAGGGTCACAAAAATAATGTTAGGTTCAAAAGCCTGTGTGTGGGGGTGTGTATGTCAGTATTATCAGGGGGTGGATGGGTTAGGGTTAGTGTAAGGGCTAGGAAAAGGGATAGGTTCAAAAACCTGTGTGTGGGAGTGCATTGGTAAAATGCCAGTCTCTCCATGCTGGGACTCAGTACTTAAAACTGTAACAGTATTTAAACTTCAGTATACAGATGTTGGTATACTTTATACAAAGTTATGATTTATAGAAATACTTAATTACCCAAAGAATTGCTAGTTGTTCATATACCTTTAGTAAATGTGTTCTACTTGGAATATCATCCATATGCAGTTTGTAGCCTAGTCCATATTTCACTTTCAGATTTTACCTTGTATCATTTAGAATCTGAAAGTTGCTTTTTGCAAAGGCTTTCTAAATGTGTTTTGCAATTATTTATGTTCTGTTTCTACCTTAACTTATTTACCACATCCATACATAAAGCTAACAATTGTATCTGCACATCCCTTTTGTGCACCTGCAACTACTATTGACCAACAGGCAATTGGTCAGTACTCTTGCAAGATCAGAGCCTCTTTACTATCCTTACTAGCATTTTCTTGTAAAACAACTGGTTTATTCACATCACAGTTTTTAACATTAGCAAGTCTGTCACTGTTTTCTTCTTCTTGTTTTTAAGCAAAAAACATCTTTATTGAATTCTCACTTACGATATAGGCAATCATGCATTCAGATAACTGAAAACAAACCATATTGACATATTTTCAGTTGCAAACATTATACATCACATATGATCTTCTATACACTAATTGTCAATCAAACAGTACATAGCTCATTCAATGCCTGCCTTCCCTTAAACCTCACTACTCCTCCAAAACATTATTATGCATATAACATTCTCACAATACTATTTTTCTATGTAATTTGCTTCTACACTTTTCTAAAGGTCTCACTTCCAGCTATTTTATCTCTGTTACTATATTCACTATTTCTAATACAGTTGGTTTAGACTTTGATTTCCATTTTCTAGTAATTGTTTTTTTGGCAGCCACCAGAATTAAAGTCAGCAAGACATTACTATGTTTAAACACTTCAGTTCCTGTATCACAGCTCAAAAAGCTCCTTTCCTTAGTTGTGTCAATTTGCTCACCCAGTATTTCTGACAGAGTAGTCTGCAAGGAATTTTTAGTCTGCCAACTAAATACACAACATATGTTCCCAATTATCTTTTTCTTCTCCATCACACCTCCAATATTTGCAATCTACCTGACAAAAAATTTTTTGGAGTCTGCTTGGGAAATAAAAATATCTATTCAAACACTTCCATGCAGAAATCCTAAATCTTCTACATTTTGTTGCATATTTGAGAACCACACATATATCCACCATTGTTTCTTTCTGAACAATGATATAGCGAAACATGATGGCTGAGGATTTGCGAAATACATTTAAATTTTTTGTTTTAGAGATTTTATTAGAGAGCATCAGGGTGGTGGCTTTAAAAATAAAACTGAGCCAGCAGAACAGAAATAGAGTATTCATTTTAAAGCGTACAGACTGCCTGGTATTAATGAAGCTGTGAATTTGAAGCCTTTTTTTTTACATGCACTCACATTACCACATTAAAACTTACTGTTGATATTTATATTTTTAAAATTTTATGTTTATGTATTTTTTTAGTACTTTTGTATGAGTGTTATGGCAGTCTGAGAAAGGGTGTATACATGTCTTTTTAAGAATTTTAATTGTTAATTGGCGTAAGCTGCTGACGATGGGTTATAGTAGCTTAAATATGAGTGTGTTAAGCATTTCTGTAGTATGAAGAAGCGATGTAATATCGTGAACGCACTTACTCTCTATATTAATAAAAATTTGTGTCCTGTGCTGAACGGCTCGATATTTTGTTTTATTTTGATATTTTATCATCATCCCTTTCCACTTTGAATCATAGCTTTCTTCTTGTGCTATGACTAGAAGCCTTAACTGTGTAGCTCTGAAATATCCCATCAAATCAGGTAATCCCAAACCTCCTTGTTCTATTGGAAGGATCAACTTATCCCACTTGACTCTTATCCACTTCCCCTTCCAGATAAAATCCTTCAACTCTTTATTAATTGCTATTCACAATGTCTCCTCTGGTTGATAAAAATATGCCTGACCTGTGTATCTATAAACATTTCATCGCATGTATCTTGCTGTCCATATCCATAAAACAGAGGTTCCAGCTTCTCAGTTTTTGTATTATCTTTAGATTAGTCTCTTCCCATAGATCCTTGACTGCCATAACAGAATCCTTTTAACCCATACTCCTAAGTACTTCACTTTATCATCCACATAAATATAGGTATTGCTGAATCAATTTGTGTGTGGGTACATAGTTGACAGCTATTGTCTTTGTTTTATCTTCATTAATTTTGTATCCCAAAAAGACTTGAAACTGTCTCATAATGTTGCACAACACTGAAATGTCCTTTTCTGGTTTTATTGGGTACAAAATAATATCATCTGCAAATAAAGCCAACTTTTCTTGACTACCATACCAATTATATTCTTGAATTTCTGAGTCCTGTTTTTCATTGCAAATGGTTCTAAATATAGCACAAATAACAAAGGGGAAAGAGGACACTCCTTCTGGTTCATCTGATCAAACAGAACTTAGAGAAGAACTAACCACTATTGTTTTGCCTCTGATGCCTCGTGTGTCCTAATTAACATTGTGTCAAGGAATACAAATATTCCCATTGCCCTACTCATAAAATCCTAGCTTACTCTGTTGAATGCATTCTCTACATCAAGACCCACCAACAGCAATGGTATTTTCTTACACTTTATTTCCCTCTGTATCATCATGGTTCTATTAATGTTGTCAAATGTTTGCCTTCCCTCCACAAAACCACATTGATCCATATCTATCAATTTTGGCAAAATTGTCATTCTTCTAAGCATTAGACATAATTTATTTCATATTTGTTAACTGGGTTAGTCCAACTGGGTAAGAAATTACCCATTTTCAGTGGTGACCTGAGGAGAAAAGCCCTGAACAAAACATACAACGACAAGTTAATAATATAAAGAGCAAAACAAACTTATGGATAAGAAACATAAATATAATCCAAAGAATAGTACATAGCTATATACAAGGTCAGAAGAAGGAAAGTGCAAAAGAAGATAGGAGTAGTGGAGGAATGAAGTGATCTAGAGGGAGGAGAAAAAAAGAAGAGTAGTAGGTTAAAGTAAATTATATAAAGAGGGAGGGTATAGAAAGAAGAGCAGATTGGATAAAGTAAGATAAGAAAGAGGAAAAAGGTCTTCATGATAAGTCTAGTGAAGAAATGGGAATATGGAAAGGGATGAGTTAAGTGGGATGGTTACAGGTACATATAGGGTTATCATGGAGGTACAAAATAAGGTCATGTTTGAAGTTAGGAAGAGATGTATGACTTCTAATATGGAGTGAAAGATTATTCCAAATAAGGGAGATGGAGTGCTTATAAAGTATTTTACCTATGTTAATATTGGGTTTATAGACTTGTAGAAAGAGTTTATCAGAGCTGCACAGGGATTGGGGAGGGGTGTACCAGGAGATCAGGTTGGACAGAGATGGACAGTCAGAGTTACAATTAAGAATTCGGAAAGCTTGGATCAACTGACATTTGGTCAGAAGGTGTGGGAATTCGAGCCAATGTAGTTTTTTGAGTGCAGAACAGTGATGGGATTTATAGGGGCTGCTGGTGACAAATCTAGCAATTTTGTTATAAGTTTGATAAAGTTTTGCCAGCAGGTTATATTGTAAATTGGAAAATAGAGGGGAGCCATAGGGGAGGGCTGGGAGGAGATAGGATTGAGCTAGCAGTAGTTTAGAGTTGGAGGTCAGGAATTTGCTGTTTCTATGTAACATGCCCAGTTTTTGGTGTGTTTTCTTTACAGAATGAAGTATGTGGAGGTCTAGTTTGAGCTGGTCATCAATGATGACACCTAGGATTTTAGTGTGTAAATCTGGTGATATGATGGTGTCATTTAGTGAGGATACGAGAAAGGTAGATTTATGATGGGCTAGAGCTTTAGGTAGGAATAGTAAGAGCTTAGTTTTAGAGGGGTTCAGGACAAGTTGATTGTTGGAGAACCACTTCTCAACACAGTGAAATGAAGACTGGTTGATATGGTGGAGGTTACTGATAGAGTCAGAACTGGAAATCAGAGTTGAATCATCTGCATACTGTATGATAGGGGAGAGATTGCTGGCAGTGTGTAGGCCATTGGTGAAGAGGTTGAAAAGGAGGGGGCCAATAATTGAACCTTGAGGAATACCGGTCTGAACTGGCAGAAAGGGTGAGAAGGAATTTTGCCATTTAACTTCTTGTAAGCGACTGGACAGGTAACTAGAGAACCAATTTAAAGTGGGGATCGAAATGTTTAGCTGAGAAAGTTTTTGAAGTAGAAGCTTGAAAAGTGTCAAAAGCCTTTGACAGATCCAAGAAAAGGCAAGACACAAGTTTATTATTGCCTCTGGCCTCAGCTGTATGTGAGAAGGATAAAAGTGCTGTGATAGTACTGTGTTTGGGCCTAAACCAAGGTGGGTATTGGTTAAAAGATTGTTTTGAGTAAGGTAGGAAATCAGTTGAGAATGAATACACTTTTCTAGAATTTTGGAGAGGGGAGAAAAAATAGCAATGGGATGGAAGTTAGATGGTTCTGTGGAGTTTCCACCCTTATGTAGTGGGATAGTATAGTATTCCTTCCTAATAGAGGGAAAAATAGATTCTTGGATAGAGCGGTTTATTTGAATGGAGACAGGAAGGGCCACAGAGTTAGCAGCATTTCTTAGGAATTGGGAAGGTAGGTTATCAGGGGTGGGGGAACAAGGTCTGAGTTTACTAAGGAGAGCTTTAATATAACTAACAGATACAGGTTTGAGCAAGAAGGAGTCAGAGGATTCAGATTGGGGGTATGGAGAAAAAGTGGGTGTGGTAATAGAAGTGATAGTACAGGAAGTGGAATTAGAGGTGGGGTTGGGAATATTAGAGTTGTTAGGTGCAAGTTTAGAAATGGTATCAATAAAGTAGTGACTAAAATGAATGGCTTTATAATTATGGTTTAGAATCAAAATGGGCCTATATGAAGTTGGATCTGATGGGTCTTTACCATCTTTAGGTGTTGCAGCCACCACAGCTTTCTTCTTGGATGTTGATGCTTCCCCTCCGTTTGAAGTACTGCTAAACAAAACCTATACCTTTATCAGTTTCTCCCCTCCTAGGTTCCAAATGTCCAGGGAAAA
>NC_056744.1:961769839-961859269 GCF_019279795.1 Protopterus annectens | reverse complement strand
GCCATGCTGCCAGGTTTAAGGTCCTGAGTTGGCTGTGCAGTATCTGTCTTGTTGGGTCAATAAGTGAGGAATTTGAGGTAATGTCCAAGCTGGGCACTGATACAAGCTCTTTAGGATTGGGTCCCAGTGCTGGCAGGGCCAGTCTGAGGTAATCAGCATCATTTTTGGCTTCTCTTGTCTGACCTTGAGAAGTACCTTGGGGAGGAGAGGTAGAGGAGGAAAGGCATATACTGTTAGGTTTTTCCAGCTGAAAGAGCATCCACTTTCCATGCTTGCTTGTGATAAGTCCTTGTGTAGAATCTCAGTAGTTGGCAGTTGTGAGGGTAGGCAAATAGGTCTATGTCCGGGCATCCCCAGTTCCTTGTTATCATGCTGAAGACTTGTGAATCCAATTTCCACTCGTGGGGACCCATTAGGTTTCTGTTTAGTTCGTCTGCCAGAGTATTTATCCTTCCTGGCAGGAATTGTGCTTGCAGATGTACTTGGTAAGTCAGTGCTGTGTCCCACAAGTTCATGGCTAGTCTGCAGAGGGGGTAGGAATGCGTGCCCCCCTGCTTATGTACCACATGACTGTAGTATTGTCCGTCTTTATCAGTAGTTGTTCTGGATGAAGTTGATCCTTAAAGGCTGTCAGGGCATTCTGAACAGCTAGCATCTCTTTTTGATTGATATGTAGATGGCATTTGACTTGCGGACCATGTGCCCTGAATACATCTTCCTGCCATATGGGCCCCCCAGGCATAATCTGATATCAATGTCTGCCTGGCTGTGGGTAAGGTGAATGGCTGTCCCGTGCTGAGGTGACAGGCTTTTGCCCACCATTGAAACTCCTGTTGCAGGCAGGGAATGAGAGTAATTATTGTTTCCAGGCTGTGGCAATGTTGAGTCCAAACACTTTTCAGATACCATTGAAGTTTCCTCATATGCAGTCTTGCATATAGAATTATCAGTATGCAGGATGCCATGAAGCCTAAAGCCTGCAGAATTTTTCTTCCAGATAACTAGGTATTTGTCGCCAACATTTTGAAATAAGTAGTCAGTTGTCTGTGTTTGTGTAGCGTGAGATAAGCCATCTGGGCAGTTGTATTTAAGCTTGCACCCAGGAATATTATCTCTTGAGAGGGTACGAGCTTTGATTTATTTTCGTTTACTGTGTACCCTAGCCCTGTTAGTAATCTTTTTACAAATGCCAGATGCTGTAGTAGGATGTCCTTGTTCTCTGCTTGAATAAGGCAGTTGTCCAAGTAAGGATATATTTGTATTCCTCTGTCTGCAAAATGCAATTACTGGTGCCAGGCATTTTGTGAAGACCCTGGGTGTAGTAGATAAGCCAAAGGGCAGTGTAGAGAATTGGCAGTGCATTGAGCCAGCTATAAATCTGAGGTGTCTTCTGCATGATTGTCTAATTGGGACATGCAGGTATGCCTCTTTTAGGTCTAAAGTCACAAGCCAAGCCTTCTTGCCCAGCATGGGCAGAAGCTGCTGCAGAGTTAACATTTTGAATTTTGGAATATCCAGGAATGTGTTTAGGATAGACAGGTCCAGTATTGGTCTCCAGGCTTTGTCCTTTCTGGGTACCAAGAATAGCCTTGAGTAAAATCCTTGTCCCTGCTCTTGCTGTGGTACTTGCTGAATGGCTGTCATGTCCAAGAGGGATGAAACTTGTTTTTGTGCCTCTGCCCATTGATTGCTTGGCAGGTCTGGCATACCGTTTGGCCTTGGCAGGGTGTGAAAGTGGAACCTGTATCCTTGAGATACGATATTTATGACCCATTTGTCCTGGGTGATCATGTGCCAATTTTGTGAAAAAAGTGCTAGTTTTCCTCCCAAAGAAGCTGCCAGAAGATAAGTGCTTGGTGCTGGCAGGGGAAAGTAATTGAGACTGTTTCCTGTATGGCTGTGATTTTTCCTCTCTGCTTTTGGAGGTAGAAGCACCCCATTGTTTAGGCCTGTATGAGCCTTGGGGCTGTGATCTGCCTCTGGGGTGTCTGTATCTGCCTCTTTGTGGCCTGTCTGACACTGGAAAGGACCAATTATTTGTAGGCCAGTTCCTGCTAAATCTGGGAGGCTGTACCTGTAAGAAATCCTTCACTGTTTGCATAGATTTAGCTTTGTCCTCCATTTTTTCAACACCTCTTCTGCTTTAACACCAAACAATGTATCATGTTGTAATGGAGCATCTAATAGCTTTGCTTTAACATGATCAGGCAGATTCTGTTCTTTTAACCAAGCATGCCTCCTAATGGCAGAACCTGTAACTGCGGCCCTGCAGGAGGCCTCTAGAGAATCAAAACCGCATTGTAAAGTATGCTTTTCCACTTGTTCAGCTGCATGCAATAAATCCTGCATTTCTTCGTTTTCTGCACATTCTGAATTTGCCAACATTTTCTGTTTAAGCTGTGACATAAGATATTGCTGATATTTAAGCATATGAAACTGACAATTTAAAGCTCTTACAGCCAAGGTAGCAGAAGTATAAATCTTTTTCCCCCCATCTGTCCAGGGCCCTTGAATCCCTATCAGAGGAGATAGGGTTTTTTGCCGTGAAAGCCTTGACCCCCTTGGGACCCTGAGAAATAGTTTCTGGGTCAGCAGCAGGGTTTTTGTAAAGAAATTTATGAGAATCAGGAACCCTGTAGACAGGAGCTGGTGGTAAAGAGTCAGGAGACGGACCGGACTCTGAAAATACATCATCTACAATGTCTAAAACAGAAGGAATAGCAAGTGCCCTGCGCTGGGGTAATAAAAGGAAGTCTCTGAGCCTTTTCTTGGATTCTGAGTAATCTTGGCTCTCCCAATGGAAATGCTCCCTCATAGTATGCAGGGTCTCCCCAAAAGAATAATTCTCAGGAGGTGAGGCTGAAGGGATAGATTCTTCAGCATCAGAATCCTCATAGGGAGGAAGGGAATATTCCTGTTCAGAAGAGGAATCAGAAGAAATAGAAACTTGATCTAAAGATTCATATTCTATCTCTTGCCTAGGCCTCTTATCAAGAGGGGGATGGGAACCCCTGATCAAAGTAATTAGGTCTTTGGCCATTTTAAGCATCTGTTTTTTTAGGCATGGAGGCCTGTCCAGGAGAATGCTGTACTTGTTTCTTTGTCTTTAGAGCTGCTTTAGTGTTTGCCTTTGAAGCTGAAGATGGCTTTACATATAACTGTGTAGGCCTGAAAACACCCTCAGAAGCCGATGCCTGCTCAGCGGCTCCAGACCCATCTGAGAGAATAGTTTTCGAGTGTCCAATACCTTGAGTTTCCAGTGGCCTAGTCGGCTCCACGTGGGAGTCGGTAGCGGGTATCAGGGGCTGCAAAAGCGTCTCACTGAGAACCGGCGAACTGGCGACAGGCCTAACAGAAGCCTTGTCGTCGGTTTTGGACCTCGGATGCATGTCCTTTTCTTTGTGCTTTTTATAAACTCCGGTAGTCGGCTGTTCCGACAGCATTATATAATCGAATCTTCTGCCAAAGTAATGAAATGCAAAATCGTACCGACGCTTAATAGTGTGTTGGTTAAATCTAGCACAAAACCGACAACTAGCAACGTCATGGTCAGGGTCTAGGCAAGGAATACAGTAAGAGTGAAAATACTTATGAGATATTTGCTTCCTACAAGAAATACAATTATTAACTTTTTCTGACATCGGTCTGGAGCAAGAAAAAAGTTTCCCCAACGGGGTACTTAGCCTTAATGAAGACTTCAGATCTGAAATTCGAATTTGAAAATCTCAGGAGTCGGCCGACCGGCACTTGCGAACTGCTTTTGCTTTGGGCACTGCGCGGCAAGAAAGACTGAAGAAAATGGCGTCGGCTGCAGCTTTTATACTCCTGGCGCACTGACATCAGGGAGGAGGCGACAGCAACCGACGCCAGACCTAGAGTTTGGAACTCGGGACAACTGCGGGTTGCCTGCCAGTAGGATAACCCAATTGTAATGACTGCAACAGTGAAACACAATGAACATCTGAGGAAGTCACCACTGATCTGGACGGAATGAGCTTTTGGAGGTTTTTGCAAGGATAAACCCAATTTCTTGCATACAAATGAGATTCAGTCAGTCAACCATTTAGATAAAGGCACTTTAGTTACTGGTCTTTACATTTTTTTTCTGAGAAAGAAATAATTGATCTGATTTTCTGAAAACTTTTGTCCTATGTAGGCAAAAATGTAATGCAGATGCAGCAAATACTCTCCTTTATTTGAAACATTTGGAAAGACTGGGAGACTGATTAATACTGGATTCTGACATCACCTTAGGAAGGAATGATGGCTTGGTTCTTAAGGATACTCTATCCTTAAGAAATATCAACTAAGGAGGCTTAGAAGATTGTGCTTGAATTTCTGATACTCTTCTAGAAGAGGTAATAGCTACTAAAAATAGAGTTTTCCATGTCTGCAATTTTAAATCACATTTAGCTGATTTTTCAAACTGTGGTTGAGTTCGTGATTGCAAAAGGAAATTTAAATCTCAGGAGGGGAAGGATCTTTAAAAGGGGGTCTAAGAAGAAAGATAAGTGTTATAAATGCTTTACAGAGTTCGGAAGTTGCTAAAAATGAATTATTAATTCCCATGTGTAAAGTTGAAATGACAGCTAGTTGTACATAATGACAGAACTACCTTCTTCATTAAAAATTGTAGCTAACTCAAGTACTTTGGAGACTGAAGTGGAGAATGGATCAATGTCTTTCTGCTGCAGACAAAAATAAACCTTTTCCATTTATTTTTGTAGCATTTTCTAGTGGAAGCTTTGTGGGATGATAGAAGAATGTGAAACAAGGTAGGAGACCTTGGTCTGCCTCACTATCAGCAGAACTGGAGAAACCAAGCGGTCAACTGTAGGCCTAAAATGTCTGTTTGTATCAAGCCCACTGGATGAGACAGAAGGTCAAGAATTGAATCCAGAATCCAAGGTTGGCAAAGTAGATGAGGCCAAAGAAAGAGAAACCAAATCCGATTAGGTCAATAACAGGTAATGAGGGTGAATGTGCTCTTCAATCAAGATGCTTTCTAAAGAGATTTGGGGATTAAAGAGGTTTGGGGAAATGCATAGAGGAGACCAGGAGACTAATTATGGGGAACAGCATCTTTCAGTGACTTTCCCTGTGGGGGTATCAGGGGAAATAACCTCCTACAGTTGGGTGTGGGGAGATGCAAAAAGATTGCAGCAAGGTTGTCCCCAATGACAAAATATCTCTTCAGCTACTTTCATGTTGAGAGGCCACTCGTGAGGCATTAGAATGGACCTGCTCAATTCGTCGACTAGGACGATGGATTTCCCAGGAATGTGCACTGCTATAAGAAAACGATTGGATGAGATTGCTCATTGCTACATTGTCAAAGCTTCTCGAAATAGGGGGTAAGATTTGGTTCCTCTTTACTTGTTGATGTACTAGACCACCAACATATTGTTTGACTAGGAATTTTCTTGGAGGGGGAAGACCGTCTTGGAAGGCCTGCAATACTAGGAGGACAGCTCTCATTTCCTGGACACTGATATGCGAATTGGACTCTTCGGGGGACCATGTGCCTTGAACGATCTTTCCCAAGAAATGCCCTTTCACCCAATCTAGGAAGCGTCCATGGTGACTATGACCTTGGACTGAGGAAGAGCGAGGGGGCAACCTTGAAGACCTTATGTGATAGAATCCACCGCAGCAGGCAATTTCTGCATGCCTGAGTTATCCTGATTTGGGTGGATAGAGGATGGTGGAATATAGACCATTGAGTTGATAGGGTCCAATGAAGGCCATGCGCTTGGTGAACACCTCGAGGGCTGTGGTGAGACCAAAGGGCAGAGCACTGAACTGATGACTGTCTCTGAGCCAGGTATCTTTTGGATTGCCTATTCATTTTATGTGATAGAGCTCTATCAAGCACATCCAGTTATCCAAGGCAGAATGGACTGAACCATGACCATCCAGAACTCTGTGCAATGAACTGACTTGTTCAGATTGCTGAGATCCAAAATTAGTCTCAAGCCCTGTTTTCTTTGACACTAAAAAGAACCTTGAGTAAGTTCTGGAATTTTTCTGGTCTGGGGGACTTCCTCTGATTGGGTGGAATATTGGGAATTTTATTTACTGTTGAGGGAAGGGGAAGGGAAAAGGTATTAAATAACCTCTAGAAATAATCCTCTGCGCCCATGAATCTTTTGTCATCTCTAACCAGGCTCTTTGGTTCAGGGATAAGCAACCCCCAACTGCCTCCAGAGTTGGACAATCAGGCCTCCTTTCAGGAATGGTGATAGGATCAGTCAGAGAAGTTATCTCTTGATCCTTGGTTCTGCAGGCCATCTCTGCCGCATGGACAGGGTCTTCCATTAAAATTCCTCCCCTGCCTCTAGGGAAACTATCTCCATGTGATCTTGGAAGGGACCCTGGGACTTCTTAAACCACATTTTCCAACTACCTCATTTTTTCCTGTAAAATGTCCTTTGAGGGGTCAAAAACATATGCCCATGGCAGACAGGGTTTTCCCTTACTGCTCACATCTGGATAGTGTGTCCTTAACATTAGGACTAAACAAAGAACTTCCATCAAAGGGGGCACTGATGAAAGAGGACTTGAAGAGCTCCGTAAAATCACGCAGGTGCATCCAGGCATACCTCTTAATGGAAATGTCTGAATCTACTGCCCTTGAGGTACCTTCATCAGCATGTGAGAATGAGCCTCATGGATGAAATGGACTGAATAGTTGCCATCTGAGAGTCAACTGAACTCTCCAGCTCTGATGTAATGGTTCCCAAAGAGGGATTTGTTCAGTTCTTTACTCAAGACCCTCTGGAGTCTGGTGAAGTGTGCCAGACAGTTCAGCAACCAAAGTGCAAAGGTCGCTGAAGCATACACACTTCACAAATCTGCCCATCACCTTAGATTCCCTGTTAGGGGGATGAACAGAGGAATGTTGCTCTGCCAGTTCCTTCTTTGTGGCCACCACTATGGCCATGGTATCAACTAGTACTACTATGCTCCAAAACTCCCTATCTTTTGGTAGTGGCCAGAATCCTGTCTGGTCTTTTGGGGATTGGCTCAACAGAGTCAAATTCCTTCCATGCCCACCAAGAGACCAAACCAATAAGCTTGTCAGTGGGCAGAGTCACCCAGGAGGTAGATGGACTAGCACCAAAGGCTTCTAGAATTACAGATCCCTGTTGGGAAAGGTTATCAGTAGACCAACCTCCTTTCTGTTTAAGGACCTCTAGGATCCTTGGTGGCAATTTTGGGGACCCTCCCCTTCATTAAAATCAGTATCTTCCAAGATGGGTTCCTGGAGAGAGTCCAAGGGCCTCCTTTTGTATTTTCTCTTGCTAGGGACTTCAGTAGGATTTTCTGGGGAAGTATTGGAAGATATCAATATACCCTGCTGAGTGTGCTGGAGGCTTTGGGCTGGCTGTCCCTGTGAAAGAGGATGACAAGACCAAGGATGCAAAGACAAGTGGCTTTGGGAAGTTGGAGCCAAAGAGGTTGGAAGCGTCTTTTCCACTGCAGCAGAGAAAACTCTCTCCACTACCATGAAGATGGAATGCCTCAGAGAGAAAGAAACCTATGTATCTGAGAAGACAAACTTCTGGTCCGTTGGCTCCTTTCGGCCCAAAGGCAAACCATTTGAGGCAGAGGTTGTAGCCAAGATAGCTAGCACAAAGGTTCAAAGGGGAAGAGACACCTCCTATAACCTCAGAGTTAACTCCATCACCTTGGATGATATTGGTGGAGAAGATACAGCAATCCTCTAATCAGATACAGATGGATCCAGGATGGTTGGTTCCAACTGCTCCAAACCATAGGATGAACTGGAGGAGAAAGGACTGGTGTTGTGCTGATAAAGGGATCTGGACCTGGTGGGGTCAGAGCCAGGAAAACCCACTTTTGAATTTGCATCAAGGGAAATTTTCTCATCATCCTGTAGACATCTTCCATCAGACTTCTGGAGGAGCGTGAGGACGAAGGAATGGTGGCGGTTCTGCAATGATGACGCCTTTCTAGGAATGGGGATTAGACGTAACTGGATCCACTGTATTTACTATGCTTCTTCGGATCTGAGGTGGTAGGATCTAATTCAACTTTCGGATCCAAAGTAGTTGGGTCTGAAGATTTTGCCTTCAAAGTTGAAGGAATTGGATCGGAGGGTTTAGAAATTTTTGATGGAGGTGCCACATTCATAGCCAAGGAGCTTGACTGGTCCAAGGAGCACTTTTTGGGTCTTTTTTATCCTCTGTTTTGGGGGTTTGAGCCCCACATGCTGTCTCAGATGTAGAAGTGGGCAGTAATCCTCATAGAATAAGATTACTCCTATGGTCTAAAAGAGCTCAGGGATTAAAAGCCTTGCAAATGTCACAAGAGGAATCCAAGTGGGTTGGGCCCAAACAAACACACATGGGTTGTGTGCATCAGATAACAGTATTTTACAGCCTCAGGCCTTACATTTCTGAAAACCTGTAGGTTTATTGACCATCCTGTTCGGTAGAAAAAAAATATAAAAGAAAAGCATTTTTTTTTAATATGGAACTACCAACAATGGAAGATTACCTCTAAAGGTAAGAAAGAAGGAAGTTAAGGAAAGAAAACTACCAATAATGGTATATAATGCAAGTGTAGGAAGGGTAGATAAGTAAATAATATGTAAAGACAGAAGAAAGTGTCTACTTTTTCTTACAGAAAATATTAACACGAGAGCTATCAGCGAACACGTCTATACGCAAAGGCAGTAAACTAGATCTGAAGTACGGAGGGGTTTAGAGCATTATGGGTATGAGATGAGCTCAAAAGCTTTCAGTGTTTCACAAACTAGAAAAAGCAGCTGAGTCAGATCTGAGCCCAATGGTTGAGGAACGAAAGAAAATTGACAACTTCAAATCAAAGATTTGTTAGTTTCTTAAACTTTATAAAATCTATTTCCTTTTTGAGAACTGAAGGTTGAGAGGATTATTACAGGTGGCATTAAATACATCTTTCAAGGCTGGCACAATATGAGGTATGGGAGTGGAATGAGGCATATCTACTGGTAACATATCATCTCCTCAACTCAAGGGTGGTGGTGGGGGCATCTACCCATTCCCAGAAGAAAGAAAGAAAGAAAACAAAAACATTCATCCTGGCTGTTGTCTTAGAAAATGACAATTCCTTCAAGGGGGTGAGGATGAAGTTTTCTCTGAAATGTGAGCTTGGGAATCAACTGGAAAAGCAGCTCTGTCTCTATTTCAGAATTCTCTGAGGTAAGGATTTTTGACCACCAGGATTCACAGCTTGTAATAACTGCTGGGCTAAGGTTAAAAAAAAAATAATAATTATCTAACAGACACTGCATTTCATTGCCAGTCTGCTCAACCCACAACTCCTATTGTGCCTGCTTTAACCAAATTTCCAAATCTCCTCCGTTCATGGTCCCATAAAAATGGTATTTTTGCAGTAGCTCATAAGTCGACACACAGCTCAATACTACTGCTTTAAGACTTTTATCGTACTATAATTTATATATATATATATATAGTTTAATATACTGTTAAAGGCTTTTTAATTTAATAAAAATGTAATTTTATGTTGTATGTTTGGTTTGTGACATAATATAGTATGTCAACTGCAAGCTCGACAGTCTTGTGCAATAACCTATTTGTATCTTGTTATATTAAACTATCTCTAGCTAACAAGTGAACAGCCTTGCATAGATCCTCTTGTTAGACTAATTGCTTCTGAAAATTCACCTCCACACTTGATCCAGCTTAAGCTCCTTTATATTTGTTAAATATTAACATTATCCCCTGTTGTGGAAAATCGAGTGCCTACCCATGAATTCCCAACTGACACTGTCAAATGCCTTTTCAGCACCAAGCCGTATTAGCATTAGTGCCTTTTTATTATGACTTGTATCTTTTTTAATCATCAACATTCTACTGATATTGTGAAATGTTGTCCATCTTCTACAAAACCCTATTGATCTGGGTCTGTTATTCTTTTATCATGACTGTTGGTAGTCTTTTTGCTAGCAACAGCATAAAAACTTTATAACTGTGGTTCAAGATTGAAATGAGTCTCTGACACTGGGCCTACCTCGTCCTTCCTATCCTTTGGTATGACTACCATCACTGCATTATGCCAAAGAAGGGTCATTCTCAGCAAGAGCAAATATCAGAAATAACTCCTCTCCTGCAGCCCCCAGAGCAGACAGCAATCCTCCCCAATACATCTCTAACTTGTGTATACAAAGTCCGAGATTGCCATACCTTACAGCAGTGGGAATAAATGGAAATCAGATTTGGTATATCAGGATTTTTTTGTTTCCATATTCTGGGACTTGGCATTACAAGTCCAGACATTTTAAAAGGTTAAACTATCACATCTCTCTTTCTCCCTCCTTTCCTGCATGAATCCCTCCCTTCTATATTTCTTTAAATTGCTTTCGTTCTCTCTGTAATTAGGACATGTTTCTTATATTATTACTTGTGTATGTTTGTGTCTTTCGGCTTTACCCGGTTAGGGGTCGCCACAGCAGAACTCCTGTCCACTAATGATTGGCAGTAGATTTTTACGTGCTGGCTTGCCAGGCCTAACGCACAACCTTCAAAGAAGGAATGCCCATTCACGCATGTCGCCACACAGCAGACGCTCTGAGAATCAAACGGGCAATGTCTAACTGTGAGGCGACAACACTACCGCAACACCATCACCGCAGTTGTATAATCTTTTAAAATGTGCATGCACCTTCTCTTTTTTTCTTTCTGACAAAGACATTCATATTCCTAGTATCAGTTATTTGTTGTATGGTAAATTCAGCTTTTGTATTTCCCTTTCATTTATCTTTTCTTTTAACTGATCCTATAATGTCTCTACTTTCTTTGCTTTGCATTCCTAGGGTCCAAACACTTGAGTGTTTTTCTACCTGGACCTGGTCTGTTGTCTCAAATTGCAAACAAGATTCCTCCTTCCCCTGCATAAACACAGTTCATTCTTTCATCTCCCTTCAGTACAGCATGTGCTCTATAAAAGCCATCGAGTTGAACTGTATTCAGTTTCTCTTACAACTCAAATAGCTAAATTCTGTCCTCCTCCAAGCAAGGGAAAGATGTAGATTTACTGTATATTACTAATCCTCTCACTAGCCTTGTTCTGAAATATTTAATACTTTATTTTTAAAACAAACAATCTAACCAACTTTTCTGTAAGTTGGCCGCTTGCAACATTTAAGTTCATGTACATCTTTTACAATTTTATGTATTTTACACATTTGTGTTATGCGTTTAGTCTATTCATTTCCTCTTTAAGCTCTTTCAATATTCAATTTGTTTAAGCAATAATGAAAAGGGCAGGCTTGCTGTATATCTACAGAGAGATTACTATAGTACCACTCTGCCATTTCAGACAATTACTGATGATGTAGGCATGTGCTCTCCCTTGCTAGTTTATCAGTTCCTTTTATTTGGGCCAAAAACTTCCACTCAGCTATAAAACCATGCCGCTGTCATAGACGATTAATCTGTTTTCTAACCATACTTTCCAGTACGTAAACTGCAAATAGGAAAATAGTTACAAGTTTTTTTTATAAACTATTTCTAATTATTTTAGTAAAATATGTTAAAAAAATGTTTTCCTGATATACATTATAGTGTCCAACTAGAACAAAATTATGCATTAATGTGCATAAACTTTCTTGTAAGTCACATGCAACATGCTTCTCTCCCTCCATTTGTCATGAATTTTATTAATAAAACAGTTTAACTGATCAGGCTTAGTAACTTTTATTAACATATTTTAAATACATTTTCCACTATAAGCATCTTAACAATAGCAGTTAAGTACAGTATGTACTGTTTTTACCACTGCACAGGTTCATTTGATTTACAGTCCACATTTTACTTTTTTAGAGCATCATTTACACAGCTATTTTTATGTGCTCTAGTGTCATTTGTCACTCAGTAGTTCTAGTTTGCTCAAGTTTACAGTCTCACTTTTATGAGTGTTCCTTCAAGTTTCTAGCATCTTCTATCAGCTTTCTTTCAAATACTGCAATTTTGCTTGTAGTCTCTCTGCAGCAGTAGCCAAGTTACTTTTCCCTTAAAACCCCACTTAGGGGGTCCTTCTGCACCTTTATCCTTTTCGATTCCTTCCTCTCTTTTAGTCTGCATAATTGTCTGCTCTTGATCTGTGTCAGTCTTCAAAACCCACTGGATAAAAACTAAGTGAAGCATAACAAATAACACCTGGTGTAAGAGCGACACAAGGCCAGGAAAGGTAAAGTACATCAAAACTCAACAGATCCAATCTCTAACTCCAATTCAAGGTAAAAAACAGCTTTATTCCATATGTCAGCGATAAAAATGATAAAAAGTGATTATTATTGCACAGAACAACGGTAAGCACTTTCACCGATAAGGGCTTCCTCAGACCATAATAATCTCTAGGTAAACTGTTAAACTTTTAAAAGGAAAAAGGTGCCAAAACAAAAGCTTCTTAAAGTGACAACCCCATAGCAAAATTCATCCATTAATTGCACTATATAACCCTTGTAAAAAATAACATACATTAGTTATATAAAAAAAAGGTTAAAAATGAAATAAACTGATGTAAAGTAATCTCTTTTACATAAAAACACATAGCTAATGTCACGAACAATAAATCCTATACATAGCAACTACCTATCATCTGATTAATTAACTATCTAAGCCCTCTAGATTTCAGAAAGGGCTTAAGTGGTACTTTGTCATTGAGTCCTGGGTGCTGGTCTGCCCTTAGTCTAATGATCCATCTAGATTTTTTTCTGTCTTCATGTCTTCACTTGGCCCAGGTCAGATTCCTCGAGGCAGAACAATATTGCTGCTACTTGAAATGATCAGCTGAATGTATTCAATGGGCAATTGGGGGTTACAGCTGGTGATGTCGATACAATACCAGCTGTTATAAGTGATGATAGGAATGTTAGTAGTGTTGAACGGCAAAATGTACATGCACTTAATGATAGCAATGTATTGAATGAGGTGATTGTCGTTTGAGTACTGGTGTTGTTGGGGATGTGCCCAATCACTCCATGCATGAGCCTACTGTTAGAAGGAAGGAATTTAACTCGAAAGTAGTTAATCATACAGTTGTTGAGTCACATGGGAGTGGTAGTGTTCAGCACTCTTTCCCTATACAGGTTGCTCACTGGGGGAGGGGGGGCGAGATCTATGAGCAGGGGCAGACAGAAAAGGAAACTATCTGCAGAGTCTCAGAGCAACCACAACCTGAAGAGGATGTGGGAGAGAATAGGGACACATTAGTTCATAACCTCTCTTCCTGATGCCTTACAAGAGATGAGATAAAGGTCTTATCTAAGGGATTGACTTTTATCCCCATGAGTGACAGTGATCTTACAGAAATGTTAGTTGATTTTAAACGGTTTATTAGAAATCTTTGCCTTAAATTAGAATTTAAGGATAAGACTCAGTTATCGAACGTTAAACGGTTTAAGAGACAGTTTATATGTCTCCAATACACCACCTTTGGTTGCTGCATTTAGTAAAATGGTAGAGAATGATTTGTATAGTATGGGAAGACAGAGTAGGTGCCCTAATGTGAAGGGGAATTTGACCCATGCACAAAGGAAGGCTCTAACAAAACTGAGACATGACACCTCTATTGTGTTCAGACCAGCTGATAAGGGGGTTGGGGTAGTAGCCATGGGTCAAGGGTTTTATTATGAGTCGATGAGGAACATGCTAGATGATCATAGGTTCTATCGAGCTATTGATCATGAGATAGTTGAGTTGCATGTTCAAAGGATGAATTGGATGTTAGAAGACCTTTTTAAGAGCCATGTTATAACACAAGAATTATTTGAGTACCTGACTGTCAGTCACCCACTCATACCCCTGATACAAGGCCTCCCGAAAATACACAAGGATAGTTGTTGTCCACCTATGAGGCCTATAGTTGCAAGTAGGGGGTGGTCTGTGCAATAATATTCACGTTTTATAATTTTTACCGCTGTCATATGGAATAAACCTGTTTTATTTTTTTTTTTTTAACCTTGAACTGGAGTTTGAGATTGGATCTGCTGAGTTTTGATGCACTTTACCTGTCCTGGCCTTGTGTTGCTCTTACACCAGGTGTTATTTGTTATACTTGTTTTTGGATTGCTGGTAGTGTTAAGAGCGTTTACTCCTTGGGAAGCATTGTTATTTTTGAAAAACTAAGTGAAGTTGAATACCGTAGTATAAATTGTGGTTTCATATCTCTTTTTGCACCTTCTAATGAAAAGGATGAAAGCACTTTTGTTTTATGCTTGGTGTGAAAAATCATTTTCCACAAAAACTCATGACCTCATCTTTAGGATTTTTTTTTCTCCACAAAATTAAAATGATTTTTTTCTTTTAGATGACATGACTGTAGTTTGTAGTTAAAATGGATTTGGGTAATTTTCTAGCTCTAGCATTTCCTTGGTGTGTTCGTTAAATGTACCTTTTCAATTTTAATGTCGTTGTCCATAAGTCTAGTCCATGTGCTGACATAGTTCTTCATAAATTCTCTGCAGTTTTTCCTTCTAATTGTTCTGTGATTGCTATGAAGCTTACATTGACTCTGTAATCTGCCTTCTCAGTTAACATCTGATTTACTGCTTCATATCTCAATTCTTGCTCTGCTACTTTTTTTCTTTTACATCCTTTTCAGCAGAATGTATTTTGGTTATTTCATCTGAATGTCTAGTTAAAGCATTTTGTGTTTAGCTGCTATACAACCTAACAGAGAATCACAGCAGAATAGATATGGTCATGGGTCCTTTCATAACCAGTATTAATAATTACCTCCTCTGGGAGGTAAACAATTCTAACATCACAACAAAAGAGTGCTCTCTCAAAGCTCATAGTAGCTTTAGGGTCTCCTTTGGAAAGGCCCTCAACTCTTTTACAGAAACGGAGTAGATCTGGAAGGGTCTCTTCCTTTTTGCAGAAGGGGGACATGAAAGAATTGAAGGTGCAGAGGTCTGTTTTGTGTGGGGGGGGTCTACTAACATGGCTGCCACATACTGTTCTGCAAACAACTTCCAATTGGAAGAGGAACAGTCAGGTAGCAGTGGAGCAAAGTGTTGGATGTCAGTGTCTCCGAAGGCCCCAACTTGTGGGAAAAGCCCTAACAACAGACAATCCTTTATTTGACATTTATTGACCGGATTAGTCTGACTGTGCTTGTGCCCTTTTTCAGTGTAGGCCCAGGGAGAAAAGCTCCACAACACAAAGTATACAATAAGAAAATTCACAGTACAAACTAGGCAAGTAGCACAGTCACTACACAGGTTATTAAAGTAACAAGAAAATAAGCAAGTAATTAATTCTCCATTTGGAAATGCGAGTAAAATTATAATGCATACAAATAAATGTTAATTTAAAATAAGGTCAAATAGGTGAGCACTGCTGTACAAGAAAGGGATAATTTGGCAAATGATGTAATTCTAATAGGAGGTGAATAACAGGAAAGTGGGTAAAAACAGAGTGGAAAATGCAGGTGAGTTCCTAATATAGGTCTAGAGAGGTCATTGTAGCAGTTAGTTTGACGAGTTAGAGTGTGAGGGGAAATTAGAGAAGGGGATGGAGTAAAGAAAGGTGGCAGTATCAGCCATCTGGAGGCAAGAAATAGGAGGGAAACAGAGAGATAGTTCACAGTCAAAGTAGAGCACAGGAAGTTAAAAAAGAGAATTAATGTAGGAGAGGAGGGAGAGGAATCAAGTAGGAAAGAGGAAAATTTCAAATGGGATGATTGCAGAGACATCTCTGGGTGCTATTTAGGTAATTTCTAAGAGTTGGTCTTGAAAGTGGATAATCTGATGGGCAAAGGAAGCAAGAGCAGGAAAGTAGCTGTAGAGGTTGTGTCCTAAAGATTTTATGGATTTATGAATCTGTAGGAGAAATTGTTCTCAGCTTCTGATGGAGTGAGGTGGGTTACAGAAGGAGACAAGGGAGGAAAATGCTAGGGCAGGAGGAGGGCTTGTTTAAGATGGTGTGGATGATGAGACGTTCAGAATATAGGAGTTGGTTAGGAAACTAACCAGCTGAGTGTATGCAGCGTGAGACGGTGGGATTTAGGTGGTAGGCTAAATGCAAATCTGGCAACTTTGTTGTATGTAGTTTCAAGTTTGGACTATAGAGAGGACTGCAAGTTCGTAAGGATTTGAGAACGGTAGAGGAGGTTAGGAAGAAGAAAAGTCTGGGTAACAAGATTCTGGAGTTCGGGGTAAGGAACCTTTTGTTTCTATATACTAGGCCAAGTTTTTGGTGGGTTTTCTTTATACTGTGGTGCATGTGCAGGCCAAATTTAAGTTGCTCATAAATAATTACACCAAGGAGCTTTGTGTGGGGTTCGGATGAGATAGTTGTGTTGTTAAGGGAGGAGATGGTGAGAGGATTTAACATGGTGGAGAGATTTGGGTAGGAAAAAGAAGAGTTTTGTCATATTAGGATTTAGAATGAGTTGGTTGTTACTAAGCCAAGTTTCAGTGAGATTGAAGGAGGTTTGTGTTAGGTTGAACAGGTCAGATGGGTTTGTCAGCAATGGAGATGATAGTGGAGTCATCCACGTACTATATAAGGGATGACTGAGGACAGGATGTGTGAAGTTAAGTAAAACTTTTGAAAAGGAAGGGACAGAGAATTGAGCCTTGTGGGAATCCCATTTTTTATAGGGAGGAAGGGAGAAAGAGCAGAGAGCTATTTGACGTCTTGCTGTGTTAGTGAGATAGCTGGAAAACCAAGAGATAGTAGTAGAGGAGAGGTTAAGTTAAGAAAGCTTAGAGAGATTACTGGAGTGGGAGACAGTGTCAATGTTTTTTCAGAGATCCAAGAAAAGGCAAGAGACCACTTTATTATTGTCTCTGGCTAGAGAGATAGAGTTAGTAAAAGAGATGAAAGCAGTAGTGGTGCTGTGTTGGGGGGTGGAAGCCGTGCTGGGTAGGAGTGATAAGTTTTCAGGAGTGAAATAAGACACGAGTTGCTTATGCATACAATGCTCAAGAATTTTGGAGTGGGAGAGAGTATGGCAATTGGGTGATGGTTAGAAAGTACCTTTGTGAATAGGTACATTGTGGAATTTTTTCCAGAGAGCAGGGACAGTGGATTCACTGAGCAGTTAATGAGTATAGGTGTACTATGGAGTTGGAGGGAGCTTTTAGCAACAGATGTGGCAAGTTGTCAGCAGATAGGGAACAAGGTTTGAGTTTGAGGAGATGATTTTTAATGTAGCTGGTAGTTATGGGTTGCAATGACAAAGGGCAATTTTGTAGTTGGTGGTGTTTGGAGATGAGGGCTTTTTTTGGTTAGATGTTGGCATGAGTTTCCTGACGATATCTATGAAGTAGGTATTAAAGATGGAGGCAGTTTCCTGGGGTGAATAGTTTGGGCAGGGATTTGGTGCTGAGGGGTTTCTGGGGTGGAGAATTTGGTTGACGATGTTCCAGAACTGTTTGGGATTTTTAGGTTGTGTAGTCAGGGGCGTGTGGTAGAAGTTTTTTTTTTGTCAATGTTTATGTATGTTTTGGGCAGGTTACAGAGTTGCCTATATTTTTGGAGGTGTGTGTGATATTGTCTTTAACGCTAACTGTCCTGGGGGGAGGGGGCTAGGGAGTTTAGAGTGCTATGGAAGAAAGAGCTGAACTGGAGGACTATTGTCAAGAGAGAGGTGATAAGAGGAAAGTCCAGTCAATGACAGAAAAATAGTTGTTGAGAGTCTCAGGGTTGAAGTTGGTTAGTTTATGGCATTTCCTTGAATTTTTGAGGGTGATGGAGGTGGGGGGAGAATCTCTGGATGCATATAGGGGAATGATCACTAACAAGTCTAGCAGAAATATTGGGTGGTGGTAGAGGTTAGTATGGGAGACAAGAATACAGTCAAGGATAGAACTGGTGTTTGTGAGTTTGTGAAGAAGGGTGGGGGAGGAGATAAGTTGGGTATAGCCATAAAGATGTATGCTGGTGATGTGGAGTTAGAGGTGATGGCCAGCGAATTGATATCACCTTCCTAGTATGATCGTTTTGTTAGATATAGTGTTGGCAGTCCAGTGAAGAATCTGTTCTAGTAAGGGAATGTCATCTTCAGGGGGGTATATAGATAGCAGTTATTATAAGAGTTTTATGATTGTTTAGTTTACAATTTGCCATGATGAGTTCGGCTGGGTAGAAAAAGGGGGGGGGTCTGAGTACATTATGGTTGTTCCTCTTCCTTTCTTGCTGCTTTTAAATGGTTAGAATTGTGGTGACAGGATGTGCCACTGTAATTAAATTTATTTTTTCACAGCCTGCCCCCAAAACATGTACCCAAGTGAAAGGTTCAACATGCATCAATGTGATCAATCAGTCTCATGAGTGTAGCAAGTAGGGATGAGCATCAACCTGTGAAGCAGTTACAAAAGTTTCTTGACACCTACATGATTTTGATAGTATTGCCTTGACTTCTGCCCCCAAAGGAAATAAAAATAGGTATGAATGTTGACCTAAAAGCCTGGTTAGAGGTGGACAAAGCTTTTTCTATCTGGAGTCAGCATCTTCAGTCCTGCATGACAGACAGAGTCCCAAAGAATGCCATGCATTCTATGTTCATTGACTTCCTTGATTACTACTTTCTTTGGTTTCATCTTAGAGCATTTCTGCTTCTCTCTGGGGGACTCGCTTCTTCTTAGCCTCAGTGACCAACGGCTCTCTAACAGAGAGATGAAAATCCCTTGCCCCAGCATAAGGAGCTTTCTGGGCTCTAGGAAGACTATGATATTACACAGGCTCTGTGGAGAACAGTTTTTTTGTTGAAAGTCTTGCACTGCTCACGGGAAGTGACCTGATGCTCTTCACCCAAGCAGAATAATGTAAGCTGTAATCCATCAGCTAAATTTGTCTGCCCCAAGCACATATCGTGATTTTTTTCTGGAGACATCTTCAGTTGCCACAAAAATCTTCAAATACACAAAAGTCAATCAAATACTACAGACGTTATTAATGTAACAGAAAAAAATGTCACAAACTGGGGGGGGGGGTGTATTAAAAGCCAGAAAGGAGCCATGGAAATCTGTAAACAAACACCCATACACTTCTTCCTGTAAAAAAAGAACTGAAGATGGTGCAGGCTACTCCCCTTTACAGCAGATTATCCTGCTGATTTCTCTGGCATACAGTAGCGATCAGTCCAACTCTGGGGATACCAGAAAGCTCCGGAAGCCAGACACCCACCTGTGACCAATTCCCACATGTAAGGGATTCTGTTAAAGCTGAGTTACTTATGAACATAATTTGATTAAACATTCAGTTCTGATCACTGAAAAAGTACAGTTTTGTACCTACCATAAATGTAGATGTTCGAGGATCCACATTGCTGCAGTCCTAACTGTGGGGTAGTCAGCTGTCAGAGTCGGCCGAATACCAAAAAAGATAGCTGGCTGATCCTGGCGCGCTGATGGAAGGCGGGCGTCAATGCGTCAGGTACTATGCGCGCTGACCGGCGTCTCGATCTTCTTTTCTTACCCCAGATGTCAGAGAACCTAAAAAAAGAAAAAAACCAACCAAACACACACAAACCTATGCACCAAAAAATATACCAATATACAAAGGTACCAGAATATAATCTCACCCTACACACCCACCCTAAACACAGAGGAGGAGGGTAGGGATTGGACTGCAGCAATGTGGATCTCGAACATCTACTACTATTATGGGTACAAACATGTACTATGTCTTTCATCCCATTTTTGCAGTCCTAACCTAAGGTAGAATCCCAAAGCAGAGGTAAGGGGCTGGCAAATCATAAGGAAGCAGGGCTGATATGCCTAACAAGCCCTAGAAATAGAAACCAGCCCTAGAGCCCTAGACTTAGAGGAGAAGATTGGTAGCAGAGAGAATGCTGAACTCCAAGTAGCTGCTCAAAGGCCTCATGGTTGCCATGAAGTTACTGTTGGTGGCAGTAGCCCTAGTGGCAGTAGGGCCTAATCAGCTGGAATCTCTTGCATGATGGGAATAACAAAATCTGTGCAGACCAAAAATCCCTAGAAATAGTTTGTTTTGACTGAAATAGTTGTTTTCAAAGCAAAAGACTTGCCCAACTGCTGAGGAAACAAAAAAATCCTTGAGTCCTGCTTAAATAGTAATCATAGTCCTGTGTGCATCTAAAGGGTGTGCTGTGTACATCCTTTATTTGCGGGATCTGCATAGAAAGTTTTGAAATGAATGGTTTGGTTTAAAGCCACACTAGAAACCACCTTAGGCAAAGCCAAAGGATTAGACCTTGTAATGAAGGAAGGATTTATATGAAATCAAAAGGCTCCTCCATAAGGGAAAAAAACTCAGAGGCTCAGCTTTAAGAAGTAATGGCCAACAAAAAGCAGTCTTCATGAGCCAAGTATTGGCCAAGCAAAGTAGCCCCATGAGCTCAAAAGGTTGTAGGAAGCAATGTCTCCAACACAAAATTGAGATCCCAAGCAGGGGAGTAGGGCTCATTGATCTCTTATACTCTTGCCCCTCACAGAAATTGCTTGAACAAAGGGATGTGAAAACAATGGTGGGTCTAATCATAGTGAGAAAACATTGCTGCAGCACATATCTTAATGGAAGAGAAAGACAAACTAGCCAATAACTCAAATAAAGAGAGAAGAAGCCACACACTCAAATTGGGCTCGAAATCTTTCTTTTACATAATTAAAATAAAAATCCGAAATCTTTTTTCTCTTACACTTTCCTTGTACTAAAATCTCTGGCTTCCATAATCACATTTTAAACTTGTTAGGGAAGTTGGGGCCTGCTGTCACATTTAAAAGACTTGCAGGAGGAAGTTAGAACCTGATGTGGCTTAGGCATTGAGCAGGCGACCTTGTTCCTGAGAGAACAGATGTGGAATCAAGGGTGCAGAGCCATGGAGGCTTCTTACCAGACTCTCCTCAGTAATGGGTACCAGTGCTGCGAGGCCAATCTGGGAGCTATTAAAATCATCATGGCTTGTCTTGTCCTGACTGCTAGAAGCTTTGCTTTGGGAGAAGAGGTGGAAACACTTTAGAAGCACAACTGGAAAGAAAGAGCATCCACTTTCCAAGCTGTGTGGTGAAATTACTGTGCAAAGGCCATGGCAGCTGGTGGTTTAGTGGAAGGCTTGAACAGATCTCTGGGAGTTCCCCATGACACTGTGGTTTTGAAATACATGAAAGATAGTTTTCCCACTTCCCCATGTCCATGATTTTGCCCATATACTTACATCTGCTAAAAGGTTCTGTGGCTCCGGCCAGAAACCTTGCCTGAAAAGAGTTGCAAGCAAACTGAAACGTCTCCCCATAAAATCATTGCTTGCCTGCACAATGGGTAGAATGTTGTTTCCGTACTGTTTAGTTGATGTACCAAGAATTAGTTCCCTTGTCTGTTAGAATCAACACCTGCCCTGGAAGAAGTAACTCCTTGAAAGCCATTGCCCTGGTAGGACTGCTAACATGATGTTCATGTTGATATGTAGATGCTGTACATCTCCCAGGCCATGTCTTGTATCCATTTTCCATCTCTGTGAGCTCCCAAGCAATGTCTGAAGCATCCGTCGTTTAGGTCTGGCTAAACCTCTGGCGAGTCACGAAAGTCCCTTGTTTAGGTGATATTCCTGGGACCTGCCACAAAATTCCTTTTGAATGCAGAACCCACCACAAATGACAGTGTCAAATCCACAGCAGTGCTGTGTCCATAAATCATTTAGATACCATTGTAGCTTCCTCATAGATTGAATGGCATGTAGGAAGGCTTGGAAATGCAGTGCCATGAACCCTAGGCGAAGGACTCCTAGATACCATGGCCGGACTGAAAGAGATAGTGGATGGAGTAACTTCGGTGGGTCTTTGTTTGTCCGGGGTTAAAAGATAGCCTGGGCTGCTGTATTCAGTCTCACACCCAGAAAGCACATGTCTTGAGAGGGTACTATAAGCTTAGCTTTATTTAAGTTCACAGAGATACCCTAGGCATCTCTGAACTGCTATAACATATTCCAAATGCTGTAGAGGTCTTCTTTTCTTGAAGGTCTTCCCTTTTCTTGAGCCAAGCTAGGATAGATTTCCATTCCTTTTAGCTACAAGTTGGCTATCCCTGGAATAGCAGAGGGAAGTGAATACTGTAGAGCAGTGGATAAGCCAAAGGTGAACTAAGCCCTTACTGCAACTGAAGGGGGCAGCTCAGCATAGATACTTCCATACAACAATGCTTTCGAAAGGCGCGAAGGTAAGCTTGAAGGTAGATCTAAAGTTACCATCCAGTGATCTTTGCCCAGCAGAGGTAAAAGCTGTTGTAACGTCAACATTTTGAACTTGGGAGAATGTCAGATGGGGTGTTGAGGGATAGATAAATCAGAAATGGTGGTCTCCACGTGTTCCCCTTCTTTGGTACTAGGAAATGTGAGAATAAAATCCTAGGCCTTTCTTTCACAGGAACTGACTGTGACTGAATGAGGAGGAGCAACTAGAGGCCCAACTGAGCCTCTGTTCTTTGTAGGTAAGAATGTCTGGCATGCTGAAAGGAGGCAAGGTATGGAAGGTTGGGAAATAAAATGGTGAATGATGGTGAAAAGAGATCTGTCTTGGGTAATTAAATCCCAATTTTCCTTGAAAGACTTGAAAAGACCAGAGGTGCTGCCAGGCGAGAATGCCAGGGCTGAAAAGGCAGGTCGGTGGCCTGGCTTATGAAAGTCTGCTTATGAAAGTCACCACCCTGAGCAGGTGAACTCCTACTACTAGGCCTACTCCTGCCCCTAGCTCTGCCCTACCGTGAGCTCCTACCCTAGACTGGGAATCTGTGGGGATAAGTCCCACCCTTAGTGAGCCAATTTCCTACTAAGCCGGAGGCTTCACCACAACTTGGGAGGCTGCAGTTTATTCTTTCTTTAGCACCAGGCATTTTTCTTTAAACAGAACGGTAGCAGCCTTTAAAACAACACATCAGACTGTAAAGACATCCAAAATCCTAAAGTTAACATGCTCAGCTAAGTTCTCCTCTCAACCAGAGGCGTGCCTCATCTGCCCTCAGGCAAGTGGCAGCCACCCTCGGCAGCCACTGTCAGCTCCCACACTGCAAGGAATGTTTACCCACAATGAATGACATGAACTAAAATCGAACAACTCTTTGCACATGCAGCTTCTGTGACATCCACCTTAGATTTCAATTGTGAAAGGAGATGAATTCTGATATTTTAAGCCTGGAAACTGACAATTCAATGCCTCATGGCTAAAAGAAGAAGAAGTATACGCTGCCCCCAAGAATCTATCAACCTCTTTCAACTGTACTGTCACAAACCTTGACTTTCAGTGTACATTCTGGCTCAAAAGTTTTCAAGTCATACACATACAATCTATGCAGCCAAATGCTTCACAATTTAGAAGCCACTTCTGCTAAGCAGAGCTGCAGCTCATGACACATCCAGAAATTCCCTGATCATACTCCTCTAGCAGGCAAATATCCACAAAAATCTTCACCCATCCAGGACAAATTAAACCTTATTACTACACCAATGCTACTGACTTTACCCACTTTTTAGAACATAAATGAATACACGCAAGCAAGATCGGAATTTAAAATCTTTAAATGAACTCGTTATAGATTAAGGCCAGTTCAAACACTGCTCCAACAGTTCTATACAGGGCATTTATAAATGCAGTCAAAAAAAAAATTAAATATAATTTTTACAATAATTTTAAGTAAACAAAACATCCATTTGTGATAAACATTCCTCATCTGTTAACATGCAGTATTCTCCCACACATTTTCTGTTTCTGTGCAGCAGATTGTTAACGGTTAATGTCCGTCTATGCAGTAAATATTGGATTACCTTTGGTGGGTTTTTTTATTTAAAAATTAGCTTTTACAATAATCAGATGCATGTACACAATGTTTGAGCAGGCAGTGTCAGTTAAGACTGTGGAATCAACATTTATAATATGTTAAAATGCCACTTGTAGTGGACAAGTTAACATGGCACTGCTCTGCTTTTTGTGGCTACACTGAACAATGGACAAACACAGTAATATGAGAAACTAGACAACAGGCAAGTATGCATTTCCTTCCATCTGGTTAGCAGATTCCTAGACATGTGTACATCAACAAGGATAGCTCTATCTGTAATACAGTGACCTGTAGTTATGTCTCTTCTTTGACAGCTTGTTCCAAAAATATGTACCCAAAGAGAAAGGTTCTTGGTGCCAACATGTGCCAGTGCAATTACCCTGTATAAACCTTACCAATCAGACACAAACTATTTTTTAGAGAATATGAAAAGATGACTTTCATCGTAATTTCTATTTCTGTTAAGTTGCATCTTTCCTCATTATTTCTATTTCTTTTAAGTTGCAACAAATTCACTGTTTTGTGTGTGTAATCTACTGCTACACAGGATACTTTTTGTGGGGGGTTGCCCCAGCTTCCTGCCAACCATCACACCCTCTCTCACTCAATTGTCCCATTTCGCTCTCCATACATCAGAGACAGATGACCAACAGAGGCCATCATTAAAGCAACCACTGGGGTGGCAAGTGTTTTGCATTTTTTTGTCACTAAACTCACTGTGCATGCCCTGTACCCAGGATTTGGCATGCAGTGGCAGCAGTAAGGGAATGTCACTCAGTTCTGTGAATGACATAACCTCTCAACACAGCGCTTACCACCTTGAAACTAGCCCTCCCTTTAGGACTCTATTCTCCACTTGTGACGCAAGCATGGGAGTGTGTGCTCTGGACATACCTTCCCATACAGTCCATCTAAAAAAGAGGTGGGCTGGCAAAGCTGTTCCACCCCTCTCCTCCCCATGGTAGCTTCAGCAGTTGCCCAAGCCTGTAATCAAATTCAGGCTGCCTTGGCCATTGTCAGGGGCTTTATATTCCTCTATGCCAATGGAAATGGCAGCTGATACTGAGGAAATCATATACAAAAGTATATACAGACCAGGAACATGAATGAAAAAAAAAAAAATCTCCCTTACAGTTTAACTTCATGTGGGCCGCATACCAAGATGAAAGAAAAAGTTCACTTCACTCTAATGTTATAAACTTAAAAAAATCAACAAACATATTATACGATGGGCAAGCATATAATGCACAACATACCGGAATTCACAATGTGACCCCAAGCTATCACTATCTGTAGTTCTGCTGCTGCACTGTCACTCATGAGATACCCTGAAATTACTCCACTCTCACTTAGACACTGTGTGAATGACATGCCTATCCAGCATGTGTCATATGTATATTTATGTGATGGCATATACAGACAGCATTTAGGAAATTAAGACAGCCTTTGAAGAAAATTCAGGTACTTTACATTTCCAAAAACCATTAGGATATTCCAAAACTTATACAAAACACTAATTCACTGATACATGAAAGACGTACCATTTCTTTGTATGGTAGAACACCAATGGAAGTTATTTTTCTGAAATACTCAAATACTTCCCCTTTCCACATTCAATATTACATTAAGGCATCTGCTTCCCATACCCACAATAACATTGTATTTGAAGTTATTACGCAATACCACATCTGAAATGTTAGAAGAGAGACAACTGAAAGGAAGTTTCCTCTATATAATCAAGTTGGGACACTTCTGTGATCTGCAACACTTATGATAATTTACTGTGCTAGACAAACAGAAAAGAGTCAATATGACATTCTCTGCGCTTCCATTTTTGTCCCATGTATCAACCCGCGACTCAAAGCCACCAAAATCGGACATAAACAATCAGCATGATGATGAATACTGCTACTGCTGCCACCTTAGCGTATGTTGATCTCATGTTTAGGTACTTGGCATCTTGCCTGTATTTCTTGGACAGACTGGAAAGGTTGCTTGCTTTGGAGTCCAGTGCTTAAAGACAAAATATAAATGTTAGCCAAATCAAAGAAATCTGTCAAACACTGGAATTACACTGAATGTTAGAAAGACTACTACCATGACACGTTCCCTTAAAAAGTTCTTACACAAACTAATACAATTCTAGGCATTGCATCATGTCACCATCACTGGTCAACCCCAAATAGGGCAAAAAGACAACACATAATAAACTACCTGCCTCCTAGAATGCAGTGTTAAAATGTACATTACTTACCTTAGCAGAATTCAAACCAGTTTATTTCAGATTTATCCCTAGTGTGTGTGTGTGTGTGTCTCATTTTGAATAAGGTAAGAATCTACACACACACTGGATTTAAGAACAGAATCATGGGATTGTTGACAACAAAGTTGTCTAGTTTTCACTTGAAGCTATTGGGTACTGATATTGAAATAAAAAACACGAAAGCAATGACTGTCATTTTGCTACCGTTTATTAAACTATAAAGCGCTTTAATCTTTAACACAATACAAAAGTCTTTTCAGATTAAAACAGTATTCCAACTAACCAGATTTAAAGATTTTCATTATTCACATGACTACTCTTCTTTTATTCAAACACTTGCATTATCTTAAAGTCATAGTCATCCATAACCACCATATCTTACACACTCCATTAATAAATATAAATATTTATAAAAAAATATCAACATTAAGAAATTCAAAATATTATGAAATACAGTGTATAACTCTAAACAAATCAATAATAAATTTGCATTTACCATCTCGTTTATGCTGAAATAATTAGACTGCAGAACTCTATCCCATATAAGCTTTTAGCTTCAACAAACAAGCAATAGATGACAATTTAATCCTGGCAATCTACCCGCATTTAAGCGCACCTGCTAGTATAGTTCTTTTTTCTCTAAAAGTAAATTCCACGGTCCTCACCTCAGATTCTGTAAAACTCTTTCTAGAACAACAAATTTATGTCCTGGACATTCATTCATATGTTAAACAAAGCATTAGTAAAATTACCTCTTTTAATTTCATACATATGTTCACAAATTCTTTCCTTAATTTTGCATTCTGTTTTTCCTACATAAAACATTTTGACAAAGCCCCATACACAACACCTGATGTATTACAGTTGTATTTACCATTCATGATAAATAATCTGTTGTTAATAGTAAATGTTTCCCCTAAATGTATATGTTTGCAATAATTACAATTCCACATTTATTCATATTATTTTGTGTTCAATTTTTCACTGTCATAGACTCAAACATATTTTTAAAACTCTTCCCTTTCTTATACACTACAGTAGGTTTCTCTCTTATTTTTCCTTTTACATCGTTATATTCATTTATTATTGTCCAGTTTTTATTTAATACCTACATAATTAGTTCACTATCCAAGGTGAAAGTAGTGACAAAACAAATTTTAGATCTACATTCTGTATTCTGTCCTTTATTTCTTGCTAATACGTTTACATTCATAGTATTATTCAAGACTGGGGCAAGAAATCTGTTTCGCATTTTATTAATTACCTCATACATGGAATTATCTGTAAATATTTCAGCATACTCTCTCTTTCTGAACATGTTTTTTTAATCTGTGACACTCCTCCATGGAATCACTGAAGACAAACACCATTCATGCTGGCCGAACAGATTGTCCCTTCACAACAGCTTTTCTCTGCACTATGGGGTGGGAAATACTGAAATGCAAAAATGAATTTGAGTATGTTGGTTTTCTATAAATTGTTGAGGTAAATCTATTTTTTTTCATGATCTTTTACCAATGTAACATCCAGATAGAGTATTCTTTCCCTATCTCATGTGTAAACCTTAAAAATTCAGTTATCGAATTTATATATTTGATAACCATCTGAATCTTTTTTTTTGTCTCATCTTTCCAAACTATAAACGTCATCCAGATACCTTTATAAAGGCACCAGGATTGTACATTTTCACTGCTGAAAATACACTTCCTCTCCCATTCTTTCATAAATATGTTAGAAAATAACGGCCCACATGTGGACCCCATAGCCACTCCTTTTTCTTGCAAGAATTATTGGCTTTCAAAATAAATTTTTTTTCAGCACAAGATCTAACGTATCAGCATTTGTTTGTGTCTTTCGGCTTTTCCCGGTTAGGGGTCGCCATAGCAGAAACTCCAATCCACTAATGATTGGCAGTAGATTTTTACGTGCTGGCTTGCCGGGCCTAACGCACAACCTTCAATGAAGGAACGCCCATTCACACATGTCGCCACACAGAAAACGCTCTGAGAATCGAACGGGCAACGTCTAACTGTGAGGCGATCTAACGTATCAGCATACAGATTTATTTTTTCTTGAGATAATTCACCACTTTCAGGCAGAAACTCAGTACTCCCTTCAACATCCACGATATGTGGAACCAGTGTAAATATATCTTTAACATCTATGGTCAAAAAATATATTTCTCATCAATAATTCAAACCATTACATTTATCCCGTGAATCTTTAACATATTCCATATTTTGCACAAAACTTTTCATTCAAATATTTCACTATAAGGTATGTTATAGAGCACCTTGCATCCACAAAGGGTCTCATCAGTTGATTATTCTGAACTTTATGAATTGTGGTACCCCAAACACTGTTGGCACCATGGGATTTCCCATATTTAAATACTTACATTCATCACATGTATAATAATGTATTAATATTGCTGTATGAAATATTAACCTCATTCTTTGATACTTGTCTTTAGGTTTCTAAAAATAAAATACTAGTCATCCTATCAATATAATCCAGTTTATCAATGATAAGATCCCCTTTAACTGGTTTCATTATTCTTACTTCATAAGCTCTTAATGTGTCTAAAACTTCTTTTTCACATCTTGTCATACTCCAATTATCAATCTCATTATTTTTATTTAACATATACCCAATATTGAGCTCACAAGTAGGCTTGAACAAATGAAATACTGGATGTGGGGGGGGGGGTTGTAGATACTAGCTACTATTAAACCAACAGTATCCAAACAACTATCTTCAAATATCAAGTTCAGATTTAATCTCCTAACAAATATTTTTAAATCCACAATACTTTCCACGACATCTGCCCTCTTTACTGGAACAAATGTGAGCCCTTTAGCAAAAATATCTACATGTCCTGAATTGATTTCACTTGAACTAAAGTTAAACACTTTAAAATCACCAGTCCTATTTGTAATAACAGTACATAATTGTTCAAAGTAAAAATACAATTTAACTTGTCATTTAGTTCTGTTGTCGCTTCCATCCCCTCTTTTTCTTCAAAATTCTGCCACTGCTGGTTGCGGCCCTAGGGCGAATAATTCTGCCCTATCCATTGTTCACTCGACTGCCCTTCCTTCTCACTCAGTCTCTTGGATTGCCATAGTGGTGGAAAGTCTAAACTAAACAGAGTGACTAGTATCATGTTATCACATTTACATTATTATAAGAGGAATTCACCACCACCATTATTGTTGTTAGTAAATTTCTTTCCCCATCCCTGAGATTCTGGTGGACTGGGTATGCTTTCTGATTCAAATAATCAGTTCTATCCCTTTCAAATTTCTTTAATTTTTTCTGTTTTATCTTGTATATTTGTTTGCCAATAGTCTTAAAAATGCAGACATGTTGCAGTCTAAACTGTTCGTATAAATCTTCAGTAACAGATTTATCAAGCACCGTAATTTCACTACCAAGTTCTTCAATGATTCTCAAATTATGTTCGAGTTCCATGAGTTCACACCCATATCCATCAAAGTTGCATCAATTCTTCATTTAATGGTGAACTCCTCATCAAGAGAGTAGGATAACTCTACATCCTTGGGTTATTACGGATAAACTGGATTATACTGATAGGATGAATAGTATTTTGTTTGAAGAAGAAACCTACAGACAGGCATCAAAGAATGAGGTTAATATTTTGTACGGCAAAATTAATACATTATACATGTTAATGCAACAGAAAATAAATAGTGATGAATAAGTTTAAATATGGGAAATCCCATGGTACCAACAGTGTTTGGGGTACCAAAAATTCATAAAGATTAGAATAAATCTACTGACGAGACTCACTGTAGATGCAAGGTGCTGTACAGAACATACCCTATAGCAAAATATTTGTATAAAAAGTTAAATAGGTTTGTGCAAAAAGTGGAATATGTTAGGAAAGATTCATCTGATTTTTTGAAAAAAAATTTAATGGCTTGAATTATGATGAAAAATATATTTTTTGACCATAGATGTTACAGATCTATTTATAGTGATTCCACAAATTTTGGGTGTTGAATGGTCTACTGAGTTTCTGGGTGAAAATCGTGAATTATCTCAAGAAAAAATCAATCTGTATGCTATGCTAGATCTTGACGTGAAAAATAATTTTAATTTGTTTTGAAGGCCAATATTTCTTGCAAGAAAAAGGAGTGGCTATGAGACCCCCATGTGGGCCGTTATTTGCCAACATATTTATGATCGAATGGGACAGGAAATTTACTTTCAACAGTGAATATGTACAATCCTGGTGCCTTTATACAAGGTACCTGGATGACATATTTACAGTATGGAAAGAGGAGGATGAGAAAGAAAACATTCCCATGTTTATGGAATATATAAATTTGACACGCGAATTAAGGTTTACACATGAGATAGGGGAAGACTGCATCTCCTATCTGGATGTTATGTTAGTAAAAGACCGTGTTAAAAAAGAAGTTGTGGACACGTTCCATGTTTGATGTCCATCTCGCCCTTCACTCTTACTGGTTGGGTTCGGAGCTGATCCTCGGCTTTAACTCGACCGAATACTAAAGCTTGGCTCGTGGCTGAACACCTATCCCATCATGCAGTGGTGTAATCCCCCAGATCTTGTTTGCTGCTAACCATAACAACAAATTTACATGTATCATATTGTAGAATATAGATATAGCTAAGAAAGTCAGAGAATCTCCTTGCCTAAGGAAAAAACACCTCCAAGTCCTCCAGAAGCCTTGGGCTGAGGGGAAGGCAGGAGGGTCGTAAGAATGAAGGGCGAGATGGACAACAAACATGGAATGGAATGTTATGGTGAGTGCATAACTTTAGGTTTTGTCAACCTATCCCTTCATTCTTACTGGTTGGGACAGTGTCCCTAGCACCACATTTCCAGGGTGGCTCATGGGAGTAGTTTTCAGTACAGTGGAACCAATGGAGGCCCTGCCCCTATAGGTCAAATCCACTTTGTAATGAGTGATAAAGGTAAAGGTATGGGACCTTGCTCATGTAGCAGCTGCACAAATACTGTCCATTGACAGTCTAGCTAGGTAGGCAGATGATGTTTGCTACAGCTCTTGCAGAGTGTCCCTTGACAGGTAGCTCTCTGTTATTAGTACTGTAGATAAAGGTGATGCAACTGAAAGCCAGTTTGTGTGTGTGACCTTAGAAACAAACATACCTTTTTTTGCTTCTGAAAAGGAAATAAACAACAGGTCAGATTTTCTAAAATCCTTGGTTCAGCGTAAACAGAAGCAGAGTTGTCTGTGCACATCTAATTGGTGTACCTTGTATTCTGCCTTGTTGCTATGATTGGGGGAAAAACAATGGCAGCTCAATAGTTTGGTTTTGATTAGTTTAAGAACACATTTCAGGTAGAAAGGATGGGTTAGTTTGAAGAGATATTCTATCCTTATGGAAGATCAAGTAAGGAGGTTTAATTGATAGGGCTTGCAGTTCCGAGACTCTCCTTGCAGAAGTAATGGCCACTAATAAAATTGTTTTCCATGACAGAAACTTGAGAGCACATGTTGATGAGGGCTCAAATGGAGGTAAAGTTAGACAAGATGGGACAGAATTCAAATCCCATGGGGACAGGGGCTCTTTTATGGGAAGTCTTAATAAGCAAGTACCTTTTAAGAAAGCTTTGCACAATCTGTGGGACATCAAGTTAGGAGTCAGTCACCCATATGAAAACTAGAAATTGCAGCTAATTGGACTTTAATAGTAGCTGCAGCGGAACCTTGCTGAAAGAGCTCTGCCAGGAATTCAAGAATAGAGCTAATTGGGGCAGAGAAGGGATCAGATGTCTTTTGATGCGGCCCAGTATGAGAACCTCCTCCATTTACTGGAATATAACTTCCTGGTTGAAGCCTTGTGTGAAGATACTAAAATAAGTTTCACTGCTGGTGTGAAATTATGAAGCCTGATTAAACTTAGAACTGCAGCTGCCAATTTGAGGGTTTGGAGGGAGGGGTGGATTGTTTCGGACGTACGGGTTAGAAGGTCTGGAACTGGGTCCAGAACCCATGGTTCCTCCTGAAGATGAGGCCAGAGGAAGGGAATCCAAATTTGACGAGGCCAGTATGGGGCAATGAGAATTAGCCTGCTTCCCAATGACTTGGCTTTCTGTATGACTTTGGGTATTAGAGGAAAGGGGGAAAATGCATAAAGAAGTCCCAGGGGGCCAATCGTGTACAAGTATGTCTCTTGGCGACTCCCCTGGAGCGAGGACTAGGGCAAAGTAGCTGCTATATTTGGGATTCATGGGTGCTGCAAAGAGATTGCAGCAAGGCTGGCCCCATTTCCGGAAAACTATCTCCGCTACCTCTTGCTTAAGGGACCACTCGTGAGGCATGAGTATTGCCCTGCTGAGTCTGTCTGCCATCATGTTTGATTTCCCCCAGAATGTGCATTGCTACTAGAAAGCGCTGGGAAGATGCAGCCCATTACCATACTTTTGAGTGCCTCTAGGCAAAGGGGATATAGTTTTGGTTCTTCCTTGCTTGTTTATTATACCAGACTACCGACATGTTGTCTGCCTGAATTGCATTTGTTCCTAATGGAAGAGAGTCCTGAAGTTTTGGAACACCAACAGCACTGCTCTCATCTCTAGGACACTGATGTGCAAATGGGCCTCATGCTCTTGCCATGTGCCTTGGACCGTCCTCCCCACTCTATCTGGGAGGCGTCCATGGTCACTGTCGCCACAGGTTGTTGTAGGGTAAAGGGGTGACCAAATGTCACTTGACTGGAAAGGTGCCGCCATCGTAGATCCTTCTTGCATGACTCCGATTCCGATCTAGTGAGACATGGGAAGTTCTTGAAATGACCATTGAAAAAAAAGGAGCCACTGCAGAATTCTCATGTGCATCTGGGCTAAGAGAACTAGGTTTATCGTTGCGGCCATGGTTCCTAGAACTTTTAAGACTGTTTTCACTTTCACTTTGGTTCTTGGCAGAAGGTTGGAAATCTGTTGTCCGAGTAGAAAGAAAGACTCTCTCCGCAGGTAACTTTGCCATCATGGAGACAGTGTCAAGATTTGCTCCTATAAATGTAATAAGCTGACATGGCAACAAGGCAGATTTTTTTGAAGATATTGTTATCCCCAAGTGAGAACAAAGTTGTAATGTGGCATTTCTTGCCTGTTTTAGTAGATGCCTGGTGGTGGCAGTCAGGAGCCAGTCAACTAGGTACGGAAACGCTTGGAATCTCATTCGTCTCAAGTGAGCTGTGACTACTGCCATGCATTTGGTGAACACTCTAGGGGCTGTAGTGAGACCAAAGGGCACAACTCGGAATTGGTAATGACTGGCTTCCAGCCAGAGGCGCAAATGACTCCTTGATGGCCTGTCCAGTTTTATATGGTACTACACATCCTGGAGGTGTATCGAGCACATCCTATTGTCTTTCTCTAAAAAGGGAAGAATAGACTGCAGTGTCACCATTCGTAACTTTGACTTCTTTACGGATTCATTTAGTTTGCGGAGATCCAAGATGGGTCTCCAGTCCCCTGTTCTTTTTGGCACTAAAAAGAATCCCGAGTAAGTTCCGAATCCTATTTGGTCTGCGGGGACTCTGGATGACTCTCTTGTCCAGCAACTTTTGAATCACTACAGTTGCCTGTTCCATTTGACTGGGTGGAACGTCCTGGATTTTTCTGATGTGTGGAACAGGAAGGCAAAGTGGACTGGAATAACCTCTGGATATTCCACTTTGTACCCACTTGTCTTTTGTAATCTCTCGTCAGGTTTCTGGGTACAAAGATAACCCCCCCCCCAACTGCCTCCAGAGGAGGGCAGGTGGGCCTCCTTTCAGGAGCACTAGGTCGGCCACGAAATAAATCATGGTCACCCTGATTTTGTGGACCCCATCTGCCTCATGGATGACGTCTACTATTACTACTTCCCCCTCTGCCCCTGGGGAAGGATTCACCTCTTGCATCTTGAAAAACTCCCTGGGATTTCTTGAACCACATTTTACCACCCTTCTGACCCTTAGGATAGGGTCTGGAAGGTACAGAAAAATGTACTCCAATGGCAGAGAGAGTTTTCCCTTTCTGCTCGCATCTGGTGAGTGTGTCTGACTTTTGGTCCAAAGAGTGGGGAACAATCGAAAGGGGCATTGACAAAGGTAGACTTGAAAGGTTCTGCAAAACTACACAAGCGCATCAAGGATTGTCTCCTTAGGGAAACTCCTGAACCCGCTGCTCTACTCCCTCCACCCGCTGCATAATAAATCAGTCTCGTGGAGGAGTCCACTACGGAATTTAAGTTGGACAGTTGAGGGGATACCTTACCTGAGACCCCTGCAGCTAATGTAGCTTGAAGAGTATCTCCTAACTCTTTCAGGAGATCTCTCTGAAGTCTAGTGAAGTGAGTCAGGTAGTTCAGCGATCTAAGGGGAAAAGTCACTGACGAAAAAATATGCTTCCCATAGCTGTCCATCATTACTCCTTGTTCAGTGGATGGACAGATGAGGACATTTCAGAAAGTTCCTTCTTAGTGGCTGCTGCCCCCACCATAGCATCTACAGGGATGTCTTTTGTAAGAAATTCTTTGTCTGTTGGGGCGGTAACCTGTTCCATTGCATCTGGTGACTCCCATGCCTTTCAACTAACTACTTCCATGATTTCTTCGAAAGGCAGAGACACCCAAGTGGCTGAAGGTTGAGATCTAGAGGCTTTCAGGTACACAGACTCCTCCTCAGCAAGGTCGATGGGTTTCCAGCTGCCTCTCCGTTTAAGGATTTCTAGGATATCCGCAAAGGAGATATCCTCAGAAGGTGACTGTGGGGACACTCCTGACTCCTTGAGGTCAGTGTCTGAGGTGACTGACTTGTCTGGCGAGTCCAGGTGCTTCCTCTTGCAAAGTCTCTTTCGGTGAGCCTCCTCAGAAGGGTATTCTGCAGAGGTCTCGGGAGACTTGTTCGCCCAATGGGGCACCCTGAGGCCCAGAATCTCGGCTGTCCTGTGGTTGGGGTGGTGCAGAGACAGAAGCTGGTGCTTTAGGGGGAAGAATGTCAGTACCTTTGTGTAGAGCTGTAGGGGAGGACAGCAGTTCAAAAGCTATTCCCCCTGGCTCAGAGGACACCTCATGTTCTGAAGCAGCAGAGGGAATCCCCGGTACCAAGGGGGCTGGCTCCGAACCCGATGTAGGAGCAGAGGTCACCCACCTGAAGCTCCAAGAGGCAAGCTCGGAACCGAAGAGTCTCTGGTCTGAACATCCCTTCTGAACCCGACCGGAAAGCTTCGGCTCCTAGATATCCCAGATGGCACAGAGGATGTCTGAGCAGAAAATGGTTCCAAAATCCCTAGATTGGATCTCGGCACCAAAGATTCTACTACAATGGGTACTAGGCATTCTGGCTCCGATGTTACAGCTTGGCTTGGAGGAGGAATAGACATGGATGAAAAGACCTTTACTGGCTCTGGAACAGACTAGGCTGGAGCCGAGAAAAGTTTTGCCAATGCTGGCGACTTCAGCAATCTGAGCACCACCTATCCACATAGTCATCCAATAGGCTTCCTGGAGGACCTACAGGAAAGGGTAGTTGAGCAAGATCTCTGTAAAATGGGAGACCAGTAACAATTCCAAAGACTGGCTCCGAACCAGAGACTATCTCTGCTCCAAAATCTGTGGCACCGAGGAGCTTGGTTTTGGATCCGATTTGCTAGGTTTTGCGGTCTTATCTGGTGGTTCCGAATGGCCAGAAAAAGATGAAGGATCTCTTGGTAGGTTTGTCAGTTTTAGATGGAGACTTAGACTTACTGGAGGTGCTCTGACTTTCTAAACTTTCAGAGAAAGGAGACTGCAGAATCCCTCTTGCAATGTTTGTTTTTCCTCTCTAGTAAAACACTAGAGCTAAAGGAATGGCAGAAGGTACATGTTTCTTGTAAATGGATGGCTCAAAGACAATACACAGATACTATGACCATCGGTCAAGGACATTTTCTGGGAGCACTTTTGACATTTTTTAAAACCAGACTGCTTAGTTTCTTTTTGGTCTTTAGACATTATGGCACAACAAGCTACAACTATTTTTATATAAATTCAAATCACACTCTGAAAAAGATTATATATGTATGTATATAACTAAACTAAAACTGTACACCACACTGATATATCCAAGTTATTGTAAAGTCAGCAAAGGAAACAAAACTACTCTAGAAAGGGAGGACGTTAGCTATACCCTAGGCCCTCTAACTTAAATGGGCACAAGCTTAACTAACTACCTGAAGAGAATACAACCACAACGTTATAAACACAGAGATTGGAAGCACTTCTAACTTAAGCAATGCTCCAACAAGAAAGTACAACAAAACCCCTAAAAGATACGGGTTTAGCAATTTAAATGGATAGGAGAAACAATGGCCAGACGAGAGAAGCAACGGCCAACAACAAAAGCTAAAAATGGTGAAATGTATGTATGTATATATATATATATATATATATATATATATATATATATATATAAAAGCACTAACAGCAAGAGTGAAAAAAACACACTATTATAAGATATATAACTAACTAATCTTAACACTAATTGCAAGTAACTATTTTAATGAAAAAAATCCAACACTTAGCCACGGCCAAGATGAAGGACCTCCAATCTGTTTACACGGCTAATGAGATCTGGGGGATTACACCACTGCATGATGGGATAGGTGTTCAGCCACGAGCCAAGTGAAAGACTTTGAGCTTTAGTATTCGGCCGAGTCGGAGCTGAGGATCGGCTCCGAACCCAACCAGTAAGAATGAAGGTGAGATAGGACAACGTAACAATACACTTACCTCAAAAATGTATAGAAAACCAACATACTCAAATTCATTTTTGTATTTCACTAGCTACCACCCCGTAACGCAGAAAAAAAGCTGTTGAAATGGACAATTTGTTCAGGCAGTACAAATTGTGTCTATCTTCGATGATTTTATGGAGGAGCACTACAGATTAAAAAACATGTTTATAAAGAGAGGGTATCCTGAAACATTTATAGATACTTCCAAGTACGAGGTATTGAACAAAAGACAAAATGGATTTTTTTGCCCTGATCCTGAAAAATACTATGGATGTAAATGTATTGGCAAGAAATAAAGAACAGAACATGGAATGTAGATCTAAACTTTGTTTTGTCACTACTTCCACCTTGGATAGTGAACAAATTAGGTTGGTATTAAATAATAAACTGGACAATAATAAATGAATATAAGGATGTAAAAGGAAAAATAAGAGATAAACCTACTGCAGTGTATAAGAAAGGGAAGAGTTTTGAAAATGTTTGAATCTATAACAGTGAAAAACTGAACACAAAATAATGGTATGAATAAATGTGGAAGTTGTAATTATTGCAAACATATACATTTAGGGTCAACACTTACAGATTATTTGATGTGAATGGCAAATACAACTGTAATGCATCCGGTGTTGTGTATTGGGCTTTATGCCAAAAATGTCTTGGGTATTATATAGGAAAAACAGATTGCAAAATTAAGGAAAGAATTTATGAACATATGTTGTTGTGTCTTTTGGCTTTTCCCGGTTAGGGGTCGCCACAGCGGAACTCCGGTCCGCTAATGATTGGTAGTTGATTTATGAACATATGTATGAAATTAAAAGTAGTAAGTTTACTAATGCTTTGTTTAAACATATGAATGAATATCCAGGACATGAATTTAAATTTGATGTTATAGAAAGAGTTTCACGGAAACAGAGTGGAGGACCATGAAATTTGCTTTTACATAAAGAACTATATTGGCAGGTACGCTTAAATGCGGGTAGCTTGCCAGGATTAAATGAATTGCCATCTATCACTTGTCTGTTGAAGCTAAAAGCTTATACGAGAGAGACAGTTCTGCAGATAAATTATTTCAGCATGGACGAAAAGGATAATGCAAATTCATTATTGATTTGGTTAGAGTTGTACATTGTATTTTATAATATTTTGAATGTCTTATGTGGATTTTTTATAAATACATTTAGCGTGTGTAAGATATAGTGCTTACTATGACTTTATGGTATGCTAGGGTTTGAATGAAAGAGTAGCCATGTAATTAATGAAAACCTTTAAATTTGGTCAATTGGAATATTGTTTTAATCTGAAGTCGCCTTTTGTATTGTGTTAAAGACAAAAGCGCTTACTATTCAATAAATGGTGGTAAAAAGTGATGGCCCTTGCATTCGCATTTTTGTGAATTTTAAAGTTTGTTCATGGTGGTACAGATATTGAACAGACTGAAGCTCTAATAAAATGATTTTTGGGAATAATCTCTGTACTTTAACTCGGGTATATTTAAACACCACTATCTCATATAGCTCTTTTCACTTACTGGGCATACCCTCTTCAGTTTATTCATAGTGTCCTTGCACTGGGATTGACTAGTATGTCTACCACAGTTGTATTCAGTTCTTCATTCCTAATAAAATTGGGTTCCATCTGCAAGAAAATACACTAACTAGCATTACAAAAATATAAAATTATAAACCTTAAAGCTTACCTACTGAAATACTCAACTGGCTGCAGAAATTTGCCAAGAAAGCTGGAAATAGAAGGTAGAAAGAAATCACCTACTTTAAAATCAACAGCTATGATTAGTAATCCTGCACCTGTTGCATCTTAGTTTGAGACAACTTCTACAATGCTCTATCACTTGGGTAGAATCCCAAGGAGCAATCCAGAAACACCAAAAAGTGGTGAAGAAAGCCTAAAAGGCATGAAAGAATTTAGGACAAATCAGGTGGAGAACTGCCCTGAAAAGGATGTTCTGTTCCTGGAGTTTCAGTCCGCACAACAGGGGTCAGCACTGTGACACAAAGAATACACATGAAACAAGCATTCAAGTGCTCCCCTACCACATGGTCAACAGCCATTTGACTTTTTGCTGGAAATGACACTATAGTGCACTATAAATTAGGAAATCATCTACTTAGCACTAGAAGAACCCTATCACCCAGGAGTCAAAACGGCAAACAGCTCCTCTTTTTTTTTTTTTTTTTTTTTTTTTTTTTTAAACTTACATATTTAATGAAAAGACAGCTGCAGGTGCCAGCAAACTTCCATGGTATGGAGAATATCTGCTCTTTTCATCCAAGTCTCTAGAAAAATTAGGGTCAATGGACTGATTATGATCCCCATCACACACAAAGTGTGGGTTTGTTTTGAGAAATACTTTGTCCTCGTGGAAATCCAATAATGCTCTTTACACGAGACCACCATACAGCTCATAGATAAAGTCAGTGGAAGTGCTAGCTACTATTTATTCATTTATTTAACCATTTGTTAACAAGGTAAGTGAACTTTATACATTTGATCTGGCAGGCTCATACATAGATTAGGACAGCATTTTAGTCATGAAGATGTACTCCCAGATGGAGATGGATTCTTGACAAGGTACCAGTGAAAAAAAAAAACATGAAAAATTGTTGTCATGTGACATGGAGATAACTTCTCCCCTCCATCAAATCAAGGATTAGAACCTTATGATAGAAAGCCAACAGAGGGTCAGGTCATGCATATGCCTGAAGGCAGGCAAACAGATCTGAAGACCAACAAAGTGGAAAGGAAGAAGACGCACTGCAGCATCAAAAAAAAAAAAAAAAAAAAAAAAAAGTAATCTTTTCCACTTCACCTCACTGGTATGCTTCATATTTGGTTTCTTGGCAACTCCAGGGAATTTATAAATCTCTATCGGAAGAGTGGCAACTAGATCACCTCTTTGACAGAAACCAAGCCACATGATGAATGGGGTTTCACTCTGCAGTGCTAGAGTTGCTACTGTTCCACTGAACTGATGGGAATAATTTCCAGAAGAAACAAAGCGGAAAGCTGGAAAACCAGCCTTTTCAAGACCATCAAGTAAGTAACTGCACTAAATGTGGGGCTTTCAGTCTGAAGCTTCAGCAGCAGACTCTGGATTAGTAAGGGCAAGTGGAATCTCCTGCATTAACTGTGCTTCCTAACTTATTAAGAGTACATTCAGCAACAGTTCATTCACCATCTTGCCAGAAACACAGAACTTGGACATCTTTCATGGTGACCAGATCAATATGCAGACTGCCCCATATCCATAAAATCATCATATAAATGGTCTCTGAAATCAGGCCGAGCTCAAGCTGTCCCCCAGGACAAAACTCTCCTAGAATCTGGGCTACCACATAAAAAGCAGAAGAGAATATCAGCTACTTCCTTGAATTTCTGACCTCATCAGCGGGGGCTCTACCCTAGTACTGATCTAGCAGATTTCTCTACTAGAATCCATATGCCCTGGACCAATGTTGATCCTAGTTAGGCTCCTCAACCTTTCAGCAATTCATCTGAAGTCTGTTTTTCTAATCTTCCTTAAGTTGCCCTAAAGTGCAACTGCAAGATGTGTGGCGACACTCACCACATTATATGATGACAGTAATGGTCTGACACCAGAAACAGCTCCAAAAAGGAATGGTGGTTTTACATTCACTGACAGCACATGATCCACCATAACACCTCTATACACATATGGGTGAACAAGTCTGTAAATACAACTACTGACATAAAAAAAATGATGTAAATGGATAAGGACCTAACTGAAATCAGACTAAAGAAGCTAGAGTCCCTGATTGCAATAAGACTCAGGAAATTAGATCCACAAGCCACTCTCAGAACTCTCTTTTGTGGAAAAAGGTTACACAATAAACAATGTCCACTAGATGTTCTGGGGTTTACTCAAGCTAAGAAAGTTAAAAAGGACACCTGCCATCCAGGTATTTGAAAACCAGGATGATGTTCTGCTGAGGGGTCTATATTATAACTGTCAATCCTATATTGTACAAACAGGGTCAGAGGAATAACCAAGTATGGCGCTAATACAAAGCACCAATCACCTGCAGAAATACTAATTAAACTTCCATCTCCTCATGAATTAATAAACATCCATTACAACATCCAGGAGCAGTATCAGCATATATACCAAGACCATAAGAAAATTTGCACATTTAATAATACAACTGGAATACTTGATGTCAAGGATACATCAAAATCTGCTCAGCTTTTTAGGCATTAGGAAGAGGCAGAAAATAAATCCTGCTCTACTAACAAAATGCCTCAACCACCCTGATAAGAGAGATCAGGACTGTGCTAAATTGTCTTCTAACATTAACTAGTCCTTCAGGGAGGATTAAGCAAAGGACTACTAACCAGTATGTGACAATTTTCAATTACATCCAGAATCCACTTCTCTTAGTTAAAGCTATTTCACATGGGGAAACTCTACCATAGTGGTCCTAGGGAAATGGGAATGCTGCTGGTCTTGCTCAGCCAAACAACTCTTAGGAGTCAGAGTGAAGTCCCAGTAACAGAAGTCATGTTTGCTCCTTAACTGCCAATTTTAGATGGAAGTCTCTTTCTAAACAGACCGGTAGACCTGGCAGCTGGAAGGGGGAATGCATGTCATCTATAGTGAAGATGCCTTTGTCACTTCTATCGATATCCTCTACAAACTTCTAAGAACGTCACCAAACTTTACCTTACTTTGGAAAGGTGCATCTAAAATTATTCTGGCATATCCATTCAAGAAAACAGGAAAACAATTCAGGCAGCTTGGTACACGCAAATGCCTGAGGTAACTCTTTTTTCAGTGTTTTGCATCAAAAGTAAACTTGACAAGAAAGTTCATTTTTGAGGCTGTATGCAGGATGCTTCCCTTAGTCTCCTACTCCTCACAATCAAGAATGAAAGACAACTCTTCCAGGTCCTTGTTCACCACACAAGTATGGAGCGACAAAAGGAATGAGAAATGTGGGATCAAACAACAGGTTTCTCTAATGTATTCCTCAACTTCACGGCCCTTTTCCTCCCTATTTACATTGTCCTCTGTAAAGCAACAATAAAGCATTTACAATTTTTGTAATTCCCCTTACTTCTGTAACAGAAGCCTACCTTCTCATACTGTGATGGTTTCACTTACAAAATGATTCTCTCACGTTTGAATAAAGCTTGCTGGAGTCGCCCAATTACTGACATCATCGAGGCCAGGCAATGCAGGTACTTTTTTTTTTTTTTTTAATCAGTTTCCTCCCCCAAAGTGACATCACCACAGCCATCATCTGATTCTAACTAAAATAATAAGACCCACCCATTCTGTGATGTCATGGCTCCCTTGTCCTTCGCCCAGCCTGAGTGCTGTTCATTTTATTCAGTAGTAGTGTAGTAACACCGATGTTTGGAAAAACAGAAATTTGGTATGCATACTTGTACATTCTGCATGGCAAATGATGCTTAGGTGGTGTATCGCCTGCATACTTCTCTGTTGTATTTGCACCAGATACTGCTAGTGTGCAGTGCGGGAATAGAAAGATTTAAACATTACCCTGGTATCAGAGGTGGCAGTGCAACATATTCAGAGTAGCTTAACATGAGAGTATCTCTAAGCAAGCACCATGTGAAACCTGAACAAGCACCTAGAATTATTCAGTGCAGCTTCCACACCTTATACTCACGTGAACATGAGTAGCTGCATATTGATGGCTAAAGGTGTATGGGCATGTCAGGTGGTTACTACACTGCAAAACTGGTATGTAATGGTGGAGATATTTGAAGGTATGAGCAAACACACCAGTATATTAAAGCCATAGCACCAATTGAACTGGAGGCTGGCAAATAGATTTAGTAAGGGATTTTGTCCATGCACAAATATTTCAACAGTAATTCTTTGCAGTGGCATCCATTATCTGATTCAAGGTAAGTTAATCTTGATGTCCTTTATTTAAAAAAAAAAATCAATAAAAAATTTACTTTGTTATAAGTGACTTCTGGACACAAGAAAAAGGAAGGGGAAAATATAGCAATGTGGTTTGTATGTACAAAGACAAATCCAGGGACACTGCAAAAGTTTTTTTTGCAAACCAACCAGTGGAGTAAAAACATATGAAGGCAAACACTGCATACCAACACACTTTGCACATGTAAATCTCAATTTTAACAAGGTGGAAGCATGAAGTGATACCTTAGCACTTAAATTAATAAAGATCTAAACTGGTTAATAGTATAAATGTTTTATTCTTTATCTCCTTGATGCAAGACCTTACTGGATGTGATTGCAGTCAAGTAAGGCCATGGCTATAGTGCAGCAAAAAAATGCCCCCTCTAACAAAGGAAATGCTAGAGCAAAGATTAAATTACATGAGTCAAGCACCCTGCTGAGATCTGCCAGTCAATGGAATTACCAGGTCAAATTACCCTCAGGACTTTGACAGCTAGGGAAGCTAAGTGCTATGAGGAGGGGAGAAGTAAATGGACTGGAATTCATTGTCTCACAAATTAGTGTAATTTAAACTAAATTAGAAAAAAAGGCAGCAGTAAACAGCACTTTGAGTGTGTTCTGTGGCATTTGCACTGTTTCTGTTTTAAGTAGTCATCCAGCAGCAGGGAATGTTACTTACACTGTTCTATTTTACTCAGTACTTTGTACGCATGCAACATCTATGAAATGACAGGAACTTTAGGCAAACAGAGGCCTGCATGATGTAACATTTTTGAGCCAAACAATGATTTCTGGGATACTGGATGGCAACCTGATTTATCCAAACCACGTCAATATGCCAGCCTCCAGGTGGTCAGAGTCTGGAATTACATATAAAAATATTTAAAATCCTGTAAATAATCCCAGAGTGCTGTTAAAGTGTAGGAAACATCATGCCATGATGTTTTAAACATGTTTGAGTCTGTGGGTGCGGTACTCCTTTAACAAATTTTGTCCAACCACATTGTAGGGCTGAAATGCCAGAAGAGGGGATAGCTTGTATGACACCATGGTTCAATCTTAAGAATAATAGTGTCTGTAATGGTCCTGTACTCACAAACCAAGAACTGCAGAACACTCAAAATGGACTAAAGTTGTTAGGCATCAAATATGGGAACATGCCAGATGAGAACACTAAGGGAAGATCCCAACTACAAAAGTGGTTGGAAAAACAGGGAACAGATGTGATGCACACACTAAGCTCAGCAAAAATGGCGGGGGTGTGGGAGGTGGGATTATGAGATTATTTAACGTATCAGCTGATCACAGAGGCCACTGCAGCAGATGCCAGCTAGAATTTAATTTGTCTCAGCCATCTGTTGGTTTAGACCGTCAACACTTCTAGCTCTCATCCTTGAGAAGTGCTCATCCCTTTCTAGTGCATACTGTGGTGAGTTAGAATGAGGTGTCTGGCCTCACCATTTAGAGTATTTCCCACAATAAACATGACTGAACTGCACCTCAAAAACACAAAATTAAATAAGCATATAAAAAGAAGTGTTGTACGAACAGGAAAAGACACTTAGGTCAGATAAAAAATCCACTAGAGACAGAAAGGCAACAAGTTAACAAGTGTCCAATGCAAAGGGCCCTCTCAAAGATCAGCCTAGCTTATCTGTCACAACTTGCATTGAAGGGGCCTACGCAGTGCATGGTACTCGGGAAAAGTCCTAAGTAACATTTAAACTTCCTACAGAAACATAAGCCAGACAACCAAGGCCCAGAATGCTAAAACCTGCAGCAGAAAAATATGGGAGTTCATCTCCTGATATGGAGAATCAAACAATAAATGTCTGGAGAAGGTATGCAATGATGGCCAAGTGTTCATGGAAAAGATGTCCAAAAGTGGGCTGATTTTATTAAACAAATCGCTAACCCATAAAATCAAATCTAAAATGGTAAATTCTTAAAATACTGAAAGCTGATGTGTTAGAATATTAGAATATGCTGCAATGTTGAATTACTGTGAAGTGAATAAAATAAAATCTGCATTGCTAGGGCTGCATAGCCCACAAGGGGGCTACAGCCTACCCCCCAGTCACCCAGACTCTGTACTTCGCAGTCACTGTTAAACTGAAAAAACAAAAAAACAAAAAAAAAAACAAATTAAAAGGTAGTACTGTACTTCACTGCAACATACAGTGTGATCATGGTGTCTATACATAGACCAGGGGATATGGGGACAAAGTCTCCCCCTTGCATTACATATTTAGAATATATTTTTTATCTCTTGGTATTTTTCTTTTTCTTGTACCTTTCATTAATTCAACAACTGTGTTACTTCAACTTGAGTTTTGAGACTTTACATTTGATAATTTTACTGGCATTCTATCTTATGTCAGGTACCCTTTGACACTGAAGCAGCAATTCCACCATTTTCCTCACAATGGCTAATAGGCAATTGGCCACCTAATAAAAAACAATACTATTACCAATCCACTTGGATAGAGTCTGCTTTGCTACTCCAAATGTTCCCCTCTACCTTAAGCAAAGGAGATGAGCAATTATTCAGTCTTCTCAAGGTCAGCAGCCCTTGTTAGCACAGATAGCACTCCAAAATTAAGATAGTGAAGGCCCCTCTCCTAAAAAGAAGCCAGAGAGCTTAATGGACTGATTACGACAAAAATCTGAAGCCACTTTTAGAAGGAACTGTGAGTTAACCCTAAGTGAAGCCTGATCCTTAGGAAAGGCCAACTATGCATTGCTACACAACACAGCCTGTATTCCAAGCTCCAACTGGCAGAGGTGCTGGCTACTAAAAATGAGGTTTTTCAGGAAATGGTCAGCAACTACGTCCAAAGGCATATGGAAAATTCCAAGTCTCACAAACAACTGTTATTCTTCAAAGGAGGCTAGAAATGAAACACTGGTGAAGTTGTCCAAGGGTCATAAAAACCCCCAAAGTATTCTTCCCCTTCACACAATGCAGGATGCATCTAACTCCCATTCTCCTTTATTCTGCTACATACAGAAGAAGTTAGGGAGGATCACATCTTCTCTCAAGGTAAAGATGGACTTCCAGTACCCCTCAGAATGGGGGGGTGGGGGTGCTGAATGCAAAAGTCTGTAATTCAACTGTAAAACAAAATAGAGAAGAAACCACACAGTAGCACAGAATGAAATGATAAAGCGCTTTTCGTTTATTCCAATAAACAAACTTCTTCAGATCAAGAAAAACAAAAAGTCACAGCTTAAATACTCTCTGGGCTAATACTTACAAAGTCAATGAACTACTTAAAGTGAAAGCTGACTTACAAGACATGCCCTATTTGCAAACACAACTAGACTAAAAACTGCTTTTAAAGTAAAAGCTAAAAATCCAAATAGTCAGACTAAAAGTACAACTAGCGTTGTCTATAAAAATGTGTAAATCTAGCCAGCTACTAAGTTAGTGAGGCAAAGAAATAATAATTACAAGTACATAAAACCTCCGCTGGTGTTTGTAAAACTGAGTTAATACAAATACCTATGTTAGTGCACTAAACTGTGTATGTTGAAGCACATTAAGTGTACTGAACATAATTGGTAGTAAGTAAAGTATCAAGATAAAACTACAAATTCTCGGCAAAAAATACACATAAGGTCACTGAACCCAGGTGCTCAAAAGCATTAGAATAGCTGTGTCATGCTAGTGTGGAAGGTAACCTGACACAGTCTACCTATTAAGGCTCCTAAGTTTAAGAACACTACTTAAAGAACAGTTCTCATTCAGACCTGGTGAACTGTATGCGTTGAGTCTAATTTGCCAAAACAGCTCTCGCTCTTCTAACTTAAGTGGGAGAGGAGCACCCCTGAAGTCGTGTGTGATCTGGTCAATAATCAAAAATTTAAACATATGGTTGGGATAAACTGAAATGTGTTTTGCTAGTGCATTATCAAGTTTCTGCTTCCTGATCGCATAAGTATGTTCATAAATGCGGTCACGTAGGCGTCATTCTGTTTTGCCCACGTAGAAAGCTGTACAGGTTTGGCACATAGCTAAGTAGATCACCATTCTTGAATTACAGTTAGCTCTTAGGTTCAACTTGTATTCGTGATCGTGAACTTTAAATCTATTGGATTCCAAGATGTATTGACAAAAATTACACGCCTGGCATTTAAACATGCCAGCTGTCATTGTTTTTTTAATGTTGTGTCGTTCAAAGAGGGCTTTGAGGTTTTTTGCCTTTCTATAAACAACCAATGGGTGATTACCAAGTTTTTGGTGTACTGTGTTGTCCTTTTTGAGTAAGTCCCAATTTTTACGTAGTGCCTGAACACAGTCACTACTATTGAGACTGTATGTTGTTATGAATGTGACACCAAAACATTCAGAAGGATGCCTTCTTGTGTGGACATTTACTAAGTCTGTGTTCGAGGATTCAGTGTCATTCATAAGAACCAATTCTCTGTCCAAGATTGGTTTATAAAAATGACACTGACGCTTAGACGACACTTCTTCTATAATAGTGTCTAACATTTCATGTGGGTAAACCCGGTGTAAAAACATATTCCTTAGGTGTCCACATTCATTGGCAAAATCACTATCCAATTTGATAATGCGGGCTGCCCTCACTAGCTGACCTTTGACGATCGCCCGCTTCTGATGAAAAGGATGACAACTTGTGTAGTGCAGGAATGAGTTGGAGTACGTTACTTTCCTATATATGTTAGCTGTATATTTGTGAAAGCTAGTGTCTTTAGATAGTAAAATGTCCAAGTACGGGATGACTTCAGTATGGAAATTAGCAGTGAATTTCAAAAACTGTGTAGTTGAATTAAAATAGTCCACTAACGCTTCACTCATGGGCAAGTCACCGTCCAAGAGGATAAAAATATCGTCCAAGTAACGGGTGTAAAAAATCACCTGGTCTTTAAATGGGCAGTTAGTGGACACGTGATAGTGTTCCCATTGTGCCATGACTAGATTGGCAACACTGGCCCCACAAGGGGAGCCCATGGCTACTCCAGTTTTTTGCAAATAAAAGTTGTTGTCAAATGTAAAAAAATTGTTAGACAAGACTAGGTCCAACAATTCGTGAACCAGAACCAACTCATTCCCACTACTACCATTAGATCTAAGCACTTGTTCTACCCAGTCCACTGCTATGTCTTGGGGAATGCAGGTGTACAAATCTTTAACATCAATAGTAAGAAAATTGTACCTTGCGTTGAAATCTAACTTGTTAATTTTACCAAGGAATGACCAAGAATCTTTGCAGATCTGTGGAAAGTTGACCAAGTATTTCTGTAAAATGTTGTCAATGATTTTAGCACATGGATAGGTAGGAGAACCATGGCCATCTACAAGTGGTCTCATGGGTGGGTTGTGGACATCCTTGTGGATTTTAGGGATACCAAACAAGCACGGGAAACAAGGGTAAGTTGTTGATAAGTAATTGTATGTGTGTTGTGTTACCCTACCCTCGATGAACAATTCCTCAATGTGGTCTTTGATTGTGGTGTACGCTTTATTTATTTCAGAACGCGAGCTGGTAGAATATGAAGGACTGTCCAACAGGCTAAACATCCTATCTTGATGGTCAACTTCATCGAACACAACAAGACCCCCTCCCTTGTCCGGTTTACAGAATCTAATATTCTGAAATTTAATCCAGTCAAGGCATTCCATTTCTTTTTTATTATTAAAATAAGCACTCGATGTTAAATGGTGTGGTGTTTTGTTGAAGTTTTGACGAATGTCTAATTCGCAAACCAGTTCAAAAATTTGTAAAAGGGGATGGAGTGGGGGGTTGTAGGTACTAGGAATCCTAAAATTGTCGACAAAGGGGTAAGAGCCTGCAAACAGCAAGTTCAAGTTAAGCTTCCTAACGTATAATTTTAGGTCTATAATTGATTTGACCAGATCTGCTTTCTGAGCTGGTACGCAAGTGTACCCTTTGGATAATAACTCGACTAGTTCAGGTGTAATATTTGCAGTAGAAAAGTTGTATACATTAAAATCACCTTGTTTGTTCATGAGTATAACAGGAGTGTTAGCAGTACTTTCATTACAAACAGCAGACATGTTATGTGTATTTGTCTCAGTTGTTAAACAAGGGTCACATTGCCCATCAGTAAACCCTGGTGTAGTAACAATGTCAACTTCAAGGCAGTCTCTCAATGGACTGTTGGCGATAGCTTGATGGATCACTTCTGTCTCTGCTTCTGCTTGTTCCTCTGGTGGGAAAAGCCGCCTGTTGTTTTGGCTTTGCCCCTAAAAAATTAGCGTAGTTGGACCTAAGATTGTAATGCCCAGTTTTTTTATTGTTGTTGTTACAAGAGTGATCTAATAGGTCATAATCTGAGTCAGACGGAGCATTAGAACAGTCAACGGATGGACCCAGAGGACGACCTGCCTGAGCAGAGTTCACATTTGTAGATATTTCACCATTATTGGGTTGAACGGGTTTGACATTCCTTTTTGGGGGCTGCCAAACTTGTGCTGATGGAGGTTTAGGATAAGCTGTCTCATCCTTGTAAGCCTTCAAGTCTCTGTCAATTTTCCTAGTTTTATTGTTTTTCAGTTTACCAAGGTACTGCTCAATACTAGAAAAAATCCTGTTATATTCATATTTATAGCGAACAAACTCTGAGTCCAATTTAATAGTTTCGAGTTCTGACACTTGTCTGCTCAGAGCTTCAACCAGTATTGCATAATGTTTGATCATTAAGTTAAGTAACTCAAAGCCTTGCCAAGAACGTCCTTATGGAACTGAGAATTAACTACCAGACCAGTTGGGTATTGATGGTGGCGAAGGCCTTTGGGAACTATCTTGAGTTTCAAACATTCTTGAAAGTACGATATCTCTAATTGGGTCTTTTTTAATTTCACTAAAATATTGTCAAAGTTTTTAAGGTTAATAAAAATGTTGACCTGCTCACCTAATTCAACTGTAATAGATGGGTACAAATGGGAGTCATATTTCATGTGCACTTCCCTTTTGACGTGAAGTGCCACGTCTCTCTCGGTTTAATTGCAGCATCACTAACTAGATGTCGGAACTTTCCAACATGGGTTCATGTATTAGCACCCCCCTCAAGTGACTGAAGCCAAACAGTAGTGACCTCAGCTCTAAAAGGCTGATTTGAAGTCCTTTCTGGGGTATCAAATTCAAGTCCCAAAGTTTGTGAATGTATCACTCAGCAAAATAGTACTGCTAAACAGCATAGGCTCTGAATCAACTTCCCCTAAAGAAGTATAACCTAACCAAAGATATCTGCCAATTCCATTATGCAGAGAGATAAAGCCCTGACTATGCCCCAGGTGACCCACATTTGAATACTGAGCACAGGTGTGGAGGTACAGCTAGCAGGTGGAATAACAACTAGTGAGCAGCTGAAGTCTGCTTGCTCAACCGGAGAACAGGATTGCAACAATGCCTCTCTGTTGGTCAATAGCTGACAGTGGGAAAATGGAAAGCTCGGCAAAGTCTGATGGAGTGGACAACATGCTAGTTTTGTGAAGGAATGCACAGAACTGTAGCAGCAGAGTGTGGACCTGGTATATGGAAGCAGGTTTCGCTGTACAACTACTGAAATTTCTGTTTTAGCAACATGTAGTGGCAATCTGGCTGCTTCAGAAAGGGAAAATCAGAAGAAAAAAATTCTCCAACCAGCCATGACAACTCTCTGGAAACTAGTTGCAATTGCTTTTAGAACAAGAAAATGAAATGCCTGACAGCAGGAAGAGGAGGACAATCACATAGAAAACAATCTACTCTAAAATGACAAGAGTAAGTTATAATATTTTTCAAAGGGAATCAACCTAGCAACCCCACACACCCAGAAGCAATACTGGAATTCTGACAGTTTGGCAAAACATTTTTGGAGAACAGTGACTGCATCTGCATTTAGTGAATAATGGTAAACTATAATGGACCTACAAGAAGGACGAATTGGGTTCTCCATTGAGGCAGTCATCATAATGTGTAAAAGTGACACAGGTCTGACAGAAAAAGGAGATCCGTGAAAGCATGGTGACTTTGCAACTACTGACAATTTGACATTTACTGAAGCACACAGGAATATACTACTGTATCCCTGTATAAAAGTCTTACTAAACAATGAATAGCACTCAAGTCCAAAGATCTGCCTGCAGTGGTGGCACACAGGGATAAAGCCCTGACTAAAGAACAGGTGATCAAAGATGTACTTGCAGTTCTGGTGATTGACAGTGCAGGTGGGAAGTGTGTGTGTGTGTGTGTGTAGGACAGCACCCAAGAACACATGCAGGGAATAAACATCTTGTGGAAGTGAGGAGCAGTACAATACTGACAAACATTGCACATCCCATCCAGAGGTTGTTGCTGGAAGAGTGTAGTGGCTATGGCTTAACGAGAAAACCCAAACCATACTAGACGGATGCCTTTATGATGACGCCTCTCCATCGATCTTTGTCTAAATGATGGGAAACAAATTGGCCAATTAGCCAGGAGGGCTCCACTGAATAGCAGGCAGAGTGATCAAAATGTCCTTAAAATCCAAAGACCTAGCTGTCACACAAACCCAAATGGTATGGAAGCACTAGCAAGGGTCTCTTCAAATTTACCTTGTAAATTTTCACATAACCCAGCTGAACTGAAGCTTAGCCACCAAGTCTTCAATGGGGCAGAATTGCACAATCACATAACCCAGCTGAACTGAAGCTTAGCCACCAAGTCTTCAATGGGGCAGGATTGCACAATCTTGGATATAAAGGAATGAAGTCAATAACCCCAAGGTTCCATTAAGCTGGATTGCATGTAACCAGAATGTGTGACTGAACTGGTTTTGAATAAATTAAGCCAAGTATTCAAGTCTAAATTATATGAAACTTAAAACACAAAGCTCTCCCAAACCATGATACAGAAAACATTTAGAAAATGTGATGAACTAGACAGTATAGAATAGGATACAGCAACAGTTACCATCCTACGCAGTTTGCAAGATCAGATCCTGATGCACTAAATGTGAATCCTGAACTCACTAAAATCCAGGTCAAAAAGAACAGTCTTCACAATTTTCTCTAGGTTTAATTTATTCAAGTTTTTTGGATTTCTAATACAATGATGGGAACTGACCACTTTCCTATGTCAGGGTATAATGAAAGTTCATGAAATTATTATTGTATTAGTCTTTGATGTTAGCCAAAGGTGCAATATTATGCAGCATCCATAATGTGCCCAGAACTGACTCCTCCTGCAAGTCGTACTGAGTTGCATGTACTGGTAGCAAATCCAAGTACAACTATAGACTTTTTTTTATTCGACTGCTCCTACTACTACCAATCTACTACAACTATTGGAACTGTCCGGGTATCTTTCTTCCACATTCCTCTCATTTCTGCCTGCATACCCTGATATTTTATAACTCTGTCTCTCTGTACACAATACACTAATCACTAGGTGTATCAATTTCAGTGATCAATGTTACTTTTGTCTTTCTTCATGGATTACTACACCTGGTTTTCTTGCATCTATTTCTGAATTGTTAGTACAGATCCCATGTAATGCATACTTCATCATTCAATAATGCTTTGTGGCTCAGGTTTCTATATTGTAATGTTTGCACAATCAGCAGTGCTACTACAGTCTTGCCACATTATTGCGCCTTTCAGTGTACAAACCTATTGCCATGAGTGTATCACATGCAGCAACTAGATGTGCAACGGTTTCCAATTCTTTTTACTGAACCTACATGTGTCTGTTTCTCCCACATGTTCAATGGACTTTGTAAACCAAAGTGTATGTAATCCATTATCTTTAACCCTTCATCACCTCTCTTTATCCATTCCTGCATCAAATCCTGATTGGCATAAGGTTGCTCCAAGAGATCTCAGTACTTGCCACTTTCCTTCTCATCTGATCCTTCTCCTTATATATTATTTTTTTTTTTGCCACATTCAGTTGCAGTCTGTTTTTTGTCTACTGCTGGTTTGGCTTCCATTCCTACTTGACATAGGAATGTTTCTGCTACACTAAGCAGAGATGTCATATGAGACTTCCTCTTCTCATGTTTCAAAACTTAACTATGTTTGACTCTGATGAGATCAGCAGATATGTATACAGTCACACAAATGCAGATCTATACAAGTAATCAATTGTGAGGAATATATAATCTTGTTATACACGGATTTTTTTCCCCCCTAACTGATCTAATAATTTTTGGGCCAGTTAATCAGCCAAAAACTGTAAATTGCAATAGAAATAGCAAATTGGTTTAGAGCTTGGACTTATTTCTAGATGTCAAGACTATTTTAAATATCTTCGGACATATTCCTTACTGAGCTTTATTCACATTTGTTCATGTTTTGTCAGCCCTTTATTAATCCCCAAATATTTATGCATTTCCTCCTTTATATCACATTTCTGTTCCAGACTGATATTCTCCTGGTACGCTATTTTCCTGCTTTCAACACTGCTTTTGCACATTTATTAAGACCAAATGATATTCTTATATTATCTGAGAAAGTTTTAAACTCTTGCAGTTGAAAGCATAACTCCTCATCTGATAACTAGACAGTTTTAAGTCATTCACAAAAAGAAGATGAGAAGTCTTTAAGCAAGGTTGTTTTTGGGAACCAAATTGTAACCATGACCTAATCTGTACAGTAAACAAGCTTAATGACTTGAGGGCAAGACAAAATAGCAGTTGTGACAATCACCCTGGAATATTCCCCTCTGAATTTTTATCCCTGGTATAATTTGTTCTGTCATGGCTGGCTTAACTGCAAAGTGGTTTGCCGCTGTTCTATGGTCACTGTAATGTAACTGATCAATGTAGGCTATATCTTATACATCAGTAAGGACTTCCATAAATGTGGGATGCTGTCAAATCCTTTTTGTGTGCTCTGTCCGTGCCATACTTAGATTATTTCCTTTTTACAATTTTCTACTATGGTTTTACTTAGGAACAAATGATCCTCTTTTTCATATGACTTTAGCTTATTACCCTTTTTATCTACTGTCATAAGAGTTTTTTTTCCCTACAACTATAAAAACTCTGTCTGCAGCAATTTCAGTATCTAGTCTGTACATTTGATGGCCTACAATTTTAGGATGGATTACAGGTTCGCACTTTATCGTTCTTCCCATTAACCAGGTTTGTGTCTGTTTGGGATGCGCATACAAGTAATTCTTACTGCTACATCGTTGTATAAAGATGTTAATACCGTTAGCCAAAAGTTACTGCATCTGGTCTGGGGCTTTCCATTTAGGATCTTTTCTTAATTTTGTTTCAATTTCTCTGGATGTTACTTCATCCTATTTCATATGCTGTACATTTGAAATCCTTACAGTTTCTTTTAAAATTTTCTGTCCATTCAACATCTATATTATGTTTCATAGGGTCTTCATAAATATTTCTCCAAAATGTGCATTCCTTTTTTTTGGCATTTCTATTACTACTTCTTCGTTTCCCAGTTCTCTATAAAACTCTTTGGGTCATCAATGAATACTTTGTACTTTTCCTTAATATTTACCTACATATCTTCCAAGTGTTTCTGACTGCGCAGATATCTTTAGTTTATTATTTGCAACAGTGTAGGATAGGTCTAGGTCTATTTTGATGCTATACGTTCCTTTTACCACATCTACCTTTCTAAGGATCTTTGCTGACCTGTTCCCTCTTCTTCATTCTTCTAAAAGTGACACTACTGGTCTTAATTACTTCATAGTTTTCTCTAGCCAATGCTTTCATGATAGCATTTTATTTCTTCACTTCTTTTCCCTTATTGCTCACTGTGTCTGTGGTAAGACTTTACCTGTTATTAACTTAGATGCATAGTAATATATTCAATTTACTTCTAACACATGAATTTCTCTTAATTGTCTAGTCTTGATTACTGTGTTCATCTGTTTTATCACACTTCTAACATTTTGGGTCTTATTTACTTTCTGTAATCTATTTCTTTCCTCAATCTTAATAGGTCTATCCATCTCTATTAAATCATGCAGATCTTCCCTTAGATCATTTTCTTTTAAACTGAGAGTATATTCTTTGCTCTGCATTTCCTGTGGGCATTCTATGGAAAGTTCCAGAACATCTACCTGTGATGCATCTTCTACAGATGCATCTTGTGTCATCTGTGGCTCCTTCATATGGGAACTCACTGGCTTGTCACTCCACAACATTGCATCAGAATTGCCACTGCTCCCTGCTCCTTCCCTTGTGCTGCAACTTCAGCTGAACTTTTATAACAGTTTTCTACAGAAAGTTTCAAATTATCATCATATGGCAATTCTTCAGATGCCTCCTGCTTCGCCTGTTTCTCCTTTGTTTGGGGACTCATCGTTCCATCATGCTGCGACATTACATATGTTGGATTTTCTACAATAAATCCTTTACTTTGCAGATAAAGAAATATAAACTGAAGTTATGGATTAACTTCTCCATTGCTTCTTCAATGTTCTCCCTTTGTTTTCTTATTTTTTGTACTGTGAAATTTCTCATAGCTGGGTGCCTTGACTGTATCTCACTTCAAATAATTGTGGTGCTGCTTTTAGTGTTGCTTAGTTTTGCTTTCTCCTTTGCATAGCTATTGCACCATATCAGATCTCTTTCTTTCTCCTGTCCATATTTCTTCTTCAGATGTCTCCCACTCCAATGGTTTCCCTTAATTTGGGGATTAATTGTTCCATCATGCTGTGACACTACCTGCATTAGATTTTCTACACTAAATCCTTCAGTTTGCAGGTAATCCATAACTTCAATTTCCATTTGATAACGTCTACTTTACTAAATCAACTATTCTACACTCCTTTGTTTTACCATTTTTTGTATTGTGAAATTTTCCATACCTGGGTGCCTTTGAGTGTATTGCTATTCAAAATCTTTGGAGCTTCTATTTTTGTATTGATAGTTTTACTTTCTCATTTGCATAAATATTGCACCATTTCAGATTGCTTTTTCTTTCTCATGTCCATATTTCTTTTTATAAGTTTCAAAAATCTCTGGATTTTTGTTCTTTATATTTTTGCAATTCCTTTGTTGCTTCTTTTTCCAGGATGCTTAAAGTTTATTTGTCTATGTAATGTTTTTCATGATCTATTGTATTAATGAATGCAGACTTGCATCTGGTGCTTTTTACGGTTTTCTTTCCTCTAATTTCTCTACTAACCTTTCTGAACATCTTTTAGCTGGAAATTCTGGTCTTCTTGCATAACAGTAACAATACACACTTTCTTTCATACCCTCAACAGTCCACTCTGTTATATTTATGGCTCTTTTTTGGCCTGTCAGTTTTTGTGGACTACTACTACTTCTTTCTACAACTGGGATGGTGGCAGTGGTGGCGATGGAGGCATTCTACCTCTGTCCCTGACCTAACCCCACTGTAGGTGTGTTTCGGTGTCTTGAGGATTTTGCTCTGCATTTTTTCCAGTCCAGGCACCAGTGTATATACCAAGATTGGGCACTTCTTTTATCCTGGGATCTGTGCACCCAGTTGTCTTTTTTATTTCTCCATGACAAATGCTACATAAAATCTAGTCTACATATTAGTGTAGTCTGTGAGATTTTTATAAAACGGGTTTCACCATGTGAAGGTACTTTACAAGACTTGAGGATGAATTAAGTTCCAGCAATATTACTCTCCTTTTCCTGCTGATTTCATCATCTCTCCATTTGGGCAGTGTGGATAAGGCAGGAATAAAAATGTTCCTCCTCTTTCAGAAGAGGTTGCTGTTGCTCTACTGCCCGTGTGAAAGGCAGAGACTGGAAGTGCTCCATAAATTCTGTAGATATGGACTAATTCCCTGAACGGGGTTCCAAAAAGTACTAGATTCATAAATCTAAAATGTGGCTTTCTATAAAATCTCAAACCAACCTGTGCTTTAGATGTCTCCCAAGCTGGGAGAAACTTGCAGAACCAGCCTTGCAAACCCCATGAAAAGTCAGCCTTTCTTTTGAACATAACACTTTGTGAGAAGGTTTCTTCATCTTAATAAGCTAGGCTGGCCTGGATAAAAAGAATCAGATATGGGGACTGTACATATCCTCTACAGCAGATAAAGCATTTCATTTTAAGTTCCTTGTTGCCTTTCTGGATGCTTTTTCAAAATGGACTCGTTTCTAAAACGGGGCATCTAAAATAACCTGATGGAACTCATCCTGAAAACAGGCAGCATCATTCAGCACAGACACAAAACTGAGGCTGATGCTCTTGCCACAAGATTAGCTCAATCAAAATTACAGACAGCAATGTGGTAGCCCACTGAGGAAACAGTAGCAACAATCTTAATCGAAGACACTCTGACCTCAAAATCACGGAGCTCTGCAAATTACTCCAGTGTTTTGAGTTACCAGGACAGAGAGAAACTAAGACAGGTGAGACAAACTGTTCACAAAATACAAAGCCCTTTTGCCAAACCTATCCATGACCTTCAATTTCTTGCCCAGAGGGATCACAGCAAGGCACTGGGGTATTAGAGGCCTACAATGAGCCAAAGATATCAGAGCAGTTTGTGCCATGATGCCTGTAATATATTGCTTACTCTTCAACCACAGGAAGGCTGCCTTTCTGAAACCTGAAATCCCAGTCTCCAAACTTCCACTGTGCAAACTTGGCATCCTTCAGGACAGGTTCCAAGGAGTGGGATGACATACTGCTTCCCATCCTTCTTTCCAAGATAGCAACTCTCTTTGGAAATAAAAGGAAATGTAAGCCAGTTCCAGGACGACTTCAGTGTTCCTCAAAGAAAGGGTTGTTTGGATAGCTGTGTGTGTATGGGGAGATAGGTGCTGGCCACAGAGGAAGAATCATTATCCCTGTCGGTCTCAGATAGAATTTGCTCCCCTCTAACTTCCCTTAGCCAAGAGTACTCAGTGAGGGAGGAACAGATCCTCTCTGTGTCAGATCCCAGAGGCATAAATATGTAGACTAATCTTCTTCTAAGCTGCTTTCTCATCTACATGGGAGGAGGGTACTTCAGTTCTGTCTTCACTTCAGCAAAGCTATTTTCTCTTATTCCTCAAAATTTCTCACAGATGACACCCCAGGCACCTAGCTCCAGGACAAACTGATAACTCTCTCAATGCACTGCTGGAGCGCCCCTATATACCAAGACAAAAATACAACTGTCTTGAGATTGTATTGCAGGCCCTGACTCCTCTTTAATGTCCTTAAATAACTGAAGCAAACAATTTAAAACTTTAGGCAAATGATCTGCAAGCAAAATACAATCACTTCTAATGATTAAAAAAAGAGTGCACCTCTAAGGGAAGGCAGCCAAGAGGAAATGGAAATCTAACCCTTCTGGCCATTACTTCTACCCATAATGGGGAAAGGAAAGATTAGGTGACAAAGGAAACTCTTGACAGGTGCCCCTTTCAATTGTAATTCATCTGCAAATGGCTTAGTTTGTCAGTAGCTCAAGTTCTGTGCAAAAAACATGATTTTAATCCAGCCCTGGAAAGTAGCTTAAAACCTCAATCCTGATAGTGCCAAAAACAGAAAGAACAGTTCAGGGAGTCAGAGGCTTCTCAAGTATTAAATCAAGACCACACCAGACTGATGAAGACCCAATCTCACCACTCAATACAAGAAAGCTTGATCAAACCACTAGTTTATCCATCAACTGCTTCTCTTTGGAAAAATATACCTACCAAGAGTCGACAGTGGTAGGGAGCCATTTTTCAATTCTGGTGGCTAACAGAGTTTTATCAGTGGATTAGCCAAAAATCTCCTGACTCCATGCCTTTCTTCTTGTTCCAGGGGCAACAGGACAACCCCAGCAAGCTTCTTGTCTCAGTAAACTTCTGTTACTGTTGGCCTGACATCTATTATTCAGATTATCCAGTTCATTATCAAGTTCTCCCCTCTTCTAGTTTGCAAAACCTGACAAGAAGGTGATTAAGCCTTGCTGCACTTCTTCCCCTTATCCATTTTATAGCCTTTTGCACCTAGTCCAAGGTAACGGTGCACATAGTTCCTTTAATATCCTTCTCTACATGCTCCCAGATCCACAACTCAACAGGTCATCCCTCACCTCACCATTAGAAAACTATACAGTAAACTCACAGTCAACTAGAACTCAAGCAACCGGCAAAAAAAAAATACAGCACAATTTTCATGCATTGCACTTTCTGCCCCCCCCCCCCCCACACACACACGCACAGAAACGTACCTTATGTTTTTAGAGTTGTAGAGTTTTAAAGGGAAGATAGGAATAAATTCCCTCTTCCCCCAACCTAAGAACAACTCAAACCAAACAAACAGTATAGAGTACAGTATTAGTCAGGCCTATTTTTAGTAGTAACTGTTGCTCTCCTACTTTCGACACAATACAGTCTTCGTGGGTTCTGTTCAAGCAGCTTTATTTTATACACATCACAACAGAAGTTTACTGACTTAAGTAACTTGTATACAAACTAACTGCTGCAATCATACATGCTCATTCCTTGGCTGCACTCTCAAAATGGCACTAGGAATGACACGTGCCTGACATTTATAAGTGCACACTCAGTCTTTGACATGCTTCCTAAAGACACAACACATGCACTCTGATCTACACTCTTCCTCTTTAAAGGAAACATGCAATGTTATGAATCTATTTGGCATGCAGATATCACAGACAATACTTTATCATGCATTTATACTATACTACATAGTTAGGTCCAAGTTGCTGAGTATTTCACTCTGGGCCTGGATATTCATCCATAACGTGTGACATACAACTGGGAATTGGGCTTAGCAACTGGAGTCATCTCTTCAAAACATTCGATCTTAGAAGTATTTGGAACATCTTCAGGAATTGAATCAGAGGCTGGAACACACTCTGGGATGGGAACAACTTTTGGTTCACTCTGAGATTTAGAGTCTGTGTCATAAGGATTATGGTGAGATGAGGATTCTGGTACAGGAAGAAGATGTCTGCGATTCCTCCTGTACTCCACACCCTCAGATTGTACAAGGTAGGATCTTGGCTCAGCACATATACCTGTAACTTATCCAATCCGGTCAAACCTTTTGCCGTTTGTATTCTCAGTTTCTCTCCTTCCCTCAACGGACGAAGAAATCTGCTTGACTTATCGTAAGTGGACTTCTGGATACAATGGTTCTTGAATAACTGAGCCTTGATAGTTTTATTGTTCTTAGCTTTAGGCCTCAATAAAACGGAACTAACAGGGAGCATAGTTCTGGTTTGCCTGGAAAGAAGTCTTTGAGCAGGTGAGCCCAGAATATCGTTACAGGGTATGTTCCTGAGATTAAGCAAATTTAAAAAGACCGGTATTGTCACGCTTTGACCTTTTCAAGTAATTGCTTTGCTCTGCATGTTCACCTAGACCATTTGACTGTGGATATTCAGGGCTGCTAGTGACATGTACAAAGTCCCATTCTCTTGCAAATTTCTGAAACAACTGGCTAGTAAATTGAGTACCACTGTCAGAAATAACTTTGTGGAGACTACCATGGACTGCGAAATGACATTTCAACTTAGTAACAACAGCAGTGGATGTTAGATTAGGTAGTAGATCAATCTCAAACCAATTTGAATAAGAGTCTACCAATACTAAGTAGTTCCACTAAATGATATCAGCAGCTACTGTTGACCAAGATAGTTCAGAAACTTGACTTAGATGAAGTGGCTCTCTTTGCAAATGCGGTCTAGTACTACTGCATACTGAAAAAAGAAGAAAGTACTTTACCAATTTTTTTTTTTTAGTAATGAAGGCCAAAATACTAATTCTCTCGCTCACCCCTTAGTGGATGCGAAACCTGGGTGACCATGATGCAAAATCTGAATATATTCATGTTGTAAGGAAGTAGGAACAATTTTAGGAGCTTTGAAAATAATGCCATCTTCCCATCAACATTTCATCTCTGAAAGGAAAATAGGTTTGCACTTCAGGTGGTACACTCGATTGCTTTGACGGCCATCTAACATTAATGTAATGACTGAGCTTTTGCAAAACTGAAATCAGTCTTTGGGTGATCTCTTAACTCATCAAGCCTAGTGGTAGAAAAATTACACACTGCTATCAATTCTATGCATCAAGCTGTTCCATTGTATTTCTGGGTGATATGAATAAGGTATCAGCCAGACAGAGCAGTTTGCCTGTCGTATAGACCATTTTGAAGCTGTACTTTTGCAATGTAAGCATCATTCTTCTTAATCTCGCTGGAGCTAAATACATAGGCTTCCTTAAAACAGTAACTAGAGGCTGGTGGTCAGTTTCAATCTGAATAGCTCAACCATAAATATAATCATGACACTTGGAACACGCAAATACTATTGTCAAAAGTTCTTTCTCAATTTGAGCATACTGCATCTCAGTTTGGGTAAGTGTCCTAGATGCATGGGCTACTGGTCTGCCCTCCTGAAGTATGACTGAGCCAAGACCAAATTTTGAAGCATCACAAATTTTGAAGCATCACAGGAAAGAGTAACAGGTTTGTTCACATCATAGTATCTGAATGTAGGTTGGGTGGCAATTTTCTGCTCAAGGTCTTCAAACACCTTCTGGTGCTGTTCTAACCATGACCATGCAACATTTTTGCACACTAGCTCTCTTAAAGGTACTGTCAACTCACTGAAGTCTGGTATAAACTTGCCTAAATAGTTGACCATGCCTAGGAAACTCTGTAGAGCTTGAACACTGTCTGGTGCAGACATCTCAAGAACAACTGCGTGCTTGGTCAGGTTTCAAGCCAGTACTGGTAAATAAACGACATACATACGTAACTTCTGGAATTTGCACTTCAGAGGATTGAGCTTCAAGTTTACTTCACATGCTCTGTATAGAACTTTAGGTTTCTGTCATGCTCTGCTTCACCACTGCTTCCAACTAATAAATCATCTGCTATTATGACACAAGGACGACCTGAAAAAATTTGCTCCACTGCACGCTGAAAGACTTCACTTGTTGAACTTTTCCCAAATGGCATCCTGAGAAATCTGTATCTGCCAAATGGAGTACCAAAAGTGGTTAATAACGAGGATTTGTGATCAAGCATCACTTGCCAAAATGAACTTTTTGCATCCAAGACAGAAAAAACAGTACTTGAAACAGAACAGTACAGAACAGAAAAGTACAGTACAGAAAACAGAAAATTCAGTACTAGGGCTGCGATCTCTTCAACTGTGAGCATTGGATGATATGGATTTTTTTAATGCTTTGTTCAAATCTCTTGGGTCAGTGCAGATTCTGATTTCTCAAAAACCACAAACAAAAGAAAAGGAAAAAATATAACAATAAACAACCAGTTACAGATCCAGCAAATGTTACTACGTAAAACTTTAGCGCCTTGACCTAACAGCCTTCAAAAAGTCTGAGACGCAAAAAGTTTTACATATTCTGATTTCGTCTGAGCCTTTTTTGTGAGCTGCTACCATAGATTCAGTTGGTTCTGTAACTTAGCTGGTCTTGTAATTGGACAAACTACACCTTGCTGCACCATTTCATCCAATTGAGCCTTAACTTTATATTGCATAACTATCAGAACTCTTCTTGCTGGTCTGACTACTGGAGTGACCGCTGGGTCTAACTTCATGGAATACACAACTGGAAGTTTGCCCATCTTTTCATCAAAAACAGCATATTCTGAGAAAATGGCTTCAGAAAAATTAGAACTAGGAGATGCACTTATGTGATGAACTTCTTTGGTTAAAAAAAAAAAAAAAAAAAAAAAAAGATTCATTCTCAAACCATCTTTGAGACCCAATAAAGACTGTACTGGTCTTTGGACTACATAGAATAAGTTATAACAGTTCTTGGCCACATACCATGAAAGCATCACTGTGCCTTTGGTTTGAATTTCTTCACCTCCATAAGCAACAAGTTTCGCACTACTAGCCACACTGAGTTCTTCATTTGTTCTCACTTTAGCAAATGTATCTGCTGATATCACATTACACTTTGAACCAGTGTCTACTTTAAGCTCTGTGGATTTACCATTGATCCAGACAATACAAAACATTTTACTCTTTGCCATTAAATTCACTGCATCAACTCTTTCACCAACTACTGATACGCCATCTACATAGAAAGCGGACTGCTGTGGCTCTACTTGATCAACTTGTTTTTTTGTGTGACCTTTCTTTACAAATATGTGTGAGGTTTACTTGACTTGCAAACTTTTTGGAAATGGTTCCATTTCTTAAACTTGACATTACTGACCAAATGCTAAGCATTTCTCTCTTTTAGACTCATGATTTGCACCACAATTGCGACAGTTAACAATAAAGCTGGACTTGGATTTTTCTGATTCACGTTTGTACTGCAATGAAGGATATGCTCCTTTAACTAAAATAGTCTTAAGAACTTGCTGGAAAACTACGTGGTTTCCTTGGTGAGTCAGCAGGGGTCATGGCTGCCATGTGCTTAGGCTTACGTCTATTTGCCACGTGTTGCATGCTATCTACACTTGCTCTGGAGCCTGTTGAAAACAAGCTCTTGTCATTTGCAAGCATACTTCTGTGTTTTCCTGTCACTTCATGGATTTGACAAATCTCTTTGGCTTTACTCAACATTAAATCACTGTCACGAAGATGGATCTTTCTCACAGCAGGATTATTACCACCACACACGAGCCTGTCCTTGATTAACTCACCTTTTAAATCACCAAACCGACACGTCTTAGCTTTATTTCTCAGGTCAGTTATATAAACTGCAAAAGTTTTCCCTGGTTTCTGATCTCTAGTGTAAAACAAATGCATATATAATGTAATATTTGTCTGGGGGGGGTTACACATTTCTCTGAACATGCGCTTCAAACACTCGTGGTCTTCCCTTGATTCAACCTATACAACAATACAATGGTTTTTCACATTCTCCTTCATATACTGCTGCTGCATACAGAAATGAACGCGCTCTTTCTATCGCCTCTGACCCAGCTAGGTTTAGCAAAATGAATGCCCTGGTGCATCTTTATCTGAATAAGCTGCTTATATAAAAATATCGTATCACTGCTCAAATATTCTCCAATTCTCTGCAATATTCTGATCAAATACAAGAAGCAAGGGCTTTCGAAATCCATCTGCCATATTAACATATACCAGTCAGGGTTTTGCGAAGAAGCACGAACACATACCCATATACCAGAATTTTATGTCAGAACTTGTAACTTTACCCAATAGTACAACGAGCATCTGTATAACTGAACTTTGCGAAACTAGTTTCTCTCGGGCACTGTAATACTCTTGAAATTACTGTACTGCACAAAATCACCTCTTATCAATGTAAGAAACATATCAACAACTGCTTGATGCAAGCCTCTATATATTAAGAAACACTTCAAATAACTGCAGGATGCAAATGAAGTGGGCAAGAGAAGCTCAGAGTCAATAACATTTCAAAGTAATTGCACTTTGCAAATAAGCTGTACACAACACACTGAAATTTCCCCAAAATGGCGCTACCTTTCTAGGCAATCCTTTACAATAAAAGAAACACACTGTAATAGCGACACTTTAAGAATACACACACCCAGCAAAAGAACTCTCTTGAAATGGCTATACTTTGACTGCACTTTATGAAACAGTTGCACTTTGCACACAAATCAACTCATCAGAATACATACACTGTAATAAGCACACACTGTACGCACTTTAACACACTTTGAGATACTTTGAATAACTTTAATTATGCCCTTGATACAATACAAAGTGATAGTTATGTCAAAACACAGCACTTTGACAAAACAAGCAGTCGCCTTACTTTATATTTAATGTGCGCTTTTTGCCCTTATAATATTCATTTTGCTCATTTAATCTGTTTTCATGCCCTTTGTATTCTTGTGCTCGTTTTAGTCTAAACATGCCCGTTTTGGCTTAAACATACTCGTTTTGCTTTAAACATGCTCATTTTTCCTTTTCTGTTAATTGTTTCGTCAAATACCTTAACTTTAAACATTTCCCTTAGTTAATCAACCTTTTGTGCCTCCCACTTGTTTAATAATGCGGTTTGATCCCTTGTAATTCCCCATTTTGTCCTGTTTATAGAATAAGTAGTTTGCACAAACTCTCATTACCATGAATTCTTTTCTGGCCCTTTTTCGTGCTCGTTTTTTTTAGATTACCTTCACTGTCATCTCTGCACCTCATGGCTCTGAATATTATTCTCTGCAATCCCAATTCTGACACAATGTCTCTCAACTACTTTGGACACAATAGGAGAGTCTTCATGGGCTCTGTTCAAGCAGCTTTATTTTACACAAACACATCACGATAGAAGTTTACTGACTTAACTTAAGTAACTTGTATACAAACTAACTTCTGCATTCATACATACTCACTCCCTGGCTGCAATCTCAAAATGGCACTAGGAATGGCATGTGCCTGACATTTATACGTGCAATCTCAGTCTTTGACATGCTTCCTAAAGACACAGCACGTGCACTCTGATCTACAGTAATTTTCAAGCAACCAGAAAATACTGTTATCCAGCATCTACCAACCCCCACAGGTACCGGTTAACTGAGAGTTTACTGCACACATCTTTAGATATCTCCTTCCTAATCACAGAGTCCTTCCTCCATATGACTGTTCCACCCAACTTCCACAGCTTCAGGACTAACAATTATTCTGTTTTTCAGCTTCCAAGTAAGATACTTCCCTTCCCTCATCCTACTTGCTCGCCAGAATTCACAGCTCGTCAAGATTTCTTTAACACTGCTTTCTTCACTTCTCTCAAATCCACTGCTTCCAATCAGCACCTTAAATTACTCTCTCCCACTTTGTAATCCTTACATTCATTCTACACAGACTGTTTCTTATAAATTGGTTACTTCTGATTTCACACAGTGTATTTTAGAATTACTAGCAATCTGTTTGTATTTTAGAACTACTAGTACTCTCCGTTTGAATTTTTTTCTATTTTGCTATAAAAATACTTCAACATTGCAAATGGATTGCCATAGGGGAAGAAAATCTGTTGCAGTTATGTCCGTCTTTTCATGGGTTTGTTGGACAATCAGCTTGTATAACGATTCTTACTTTTCAATTCATGTAACGTTTTAGAACAGATATATACATAATGTTGTGCTCATCTGTCCAAGGTCTAGATTAAAATTGAAATTTTTTCAACAGATTACATACCAACTGCATGGGTATTTCTTTTTCTTATACAATGGTTAGTACAAATACATAAATATTGATGTTAGATTCTATGCAGATCAATGCAGATTTCAGACCATTGTGTTCTGCAAACCAATCTGGGGTTGAATCTGCAGGGACTGAGGATCCATCCTCTTTTTAAGCAAGCATTACAAATGTGCTAATACCAAGGACTTGTAACATTCATAGGTGTTTACTAGGGTCACGACCACAAGGGCCTTTTTAAGCCTAGCCATGCATCCCAAATCTCGGACAAGTTCTGATACCCTTGATAAGTGTAAGCAAGAGTTTGGGAGATGAACCATTTACAGGTTACCTTGTCCATTAGCGACATAGGTGCCAAACCAGGGATGAATTTCCGGTTTCCCATCCAGTTGTCCAAGTTGTACTTGAATTGGGCTAGAGAGGAACTCTGCTTCACATGGTTGGAGAGCCTGTCCCATAGACGCGGTAGTCTCTGGGATATACACCCATCTCTCCAGCAGGACCTATTTATATCACAGGCAAGGTTTAAGTCTTTAGAATGGGTAATTCTGGTAGTGTTTGTTTTCTGGATATGCCAGAGGTCTACCAGAATGGGGTCTGACAATGCCCTATATGCCAGGCATAGATCTCCCCTCAAAAGCCTGTAGGAGACAGAATACAGGGATAGGGCCTTGATGCGGTCTGCAGAGGACATTTTACTTACGCCCTGTATTCTTTTAGTGAGGAACCTCTGTGGACATTCCAATTGTTGGATATGTCTGGTTAGGTACATACCAAAGGGGGCATTGTATTCAATGACAGGTCTGACAAATGCAGAATACAGTGGAACAGCGACTTCCTTGGACTTGGATGCCATACCTTTGTTTAAAAGTTGTGCAATATAGAATTTCCTCATCACTGTAGACACATGATGGTCAAAGGCTAGATTACAATGTGTGTCCCTAAATCCCCGACTACTGGGTCAGCTCTAAGGGGTATGTTGTCAATATGACAGTTACCAGGGATGGATGACTTCCCAAAGGATACTATTATGCATTTCTTGGCGTTTAGTTTTAGTCCATGGCTCTGACACCAGTTATTTGTGTCAGCCCCTCCTGGAGATCATTTGTGTCAGTGTGAGATTCAATGACCGCTCCTAATTTGCAATCGTCTGCAAATGTAGTCAGCCAGAGACCACTGACATTGGCCTGGACTTCTGAGAAGTAAATGCCAAAAAGGAGCAGTCCAAGGACTGATCCTTGAGGCACTCCACTTGTGACTGGCCTCTTTGTAGATATGGACTCCCCAATTCTAACTTCCGGGGTCCTGTCTGTGAGCATTGGCTATCCACTAGGTGACATATGGGTTTGTACCTAACCTCTTGAGTCTGTCAACAATGCCCAAGTGGGGTACTGTGTCAAATGCCTTGGCCAGGACAAGGTAGGCAGTGTCAACAATTTTGCCCTCATCCATTGCTTTGGTGATCTTCTCAAACAAGTCCACCAGGTTGAATAGGCATGACCTGCCCTTGACGAAACCAAACTGGGTTGGGTACCAGTGTCCGGAGGTTTACTATAGCTCTACTGATCATCGCCATGATAATTCTTTCCATGGCTTTACATACAAGACTAGTGAGATTTATGGGTGTGTAGTTAGCCCACCTTTGTGCAGAGGGATGACTGTTGCTATTCTCCATTCATGAGGCATGAAACCTGTTTGGAGGCTACAGTTAAATCATAATTCCCGAGGCCCTGACAGGTCATGTTTCATGCTATTTAGAAGGCATCCTGTGATACTGTCTGGGTCCATTGATGCAATGTTCTTGGTCTTACAGAGAGCATCAAGGACCTATTCCCTAGTCATAGTAGGGGGAGTTGTATTTGATGATATTTCCTGAGGGAAGATTGAGGGGGAGAGAGGGGTAAAGTTGGAGCTGAACTTATCAGCTAGGAGGTTTGCTAGGTCTTCTGGCTCAGTAAAGGTGGCTCCATTTTCAATGAGCTCTGCACACAACTGTCTATTGCCTTTGAGGTTGCGGACACAGCTAAAGAATGCTTTGTAGTTGTCCTTGACCTAGGAGGCTAAACTTACCTCAAATTTGGCTTTGGTAGACTTTATATTTGTCCTTTGAGTTGTTTGTTTAGTTTGATGAGAGTACTTTTATCCTGCTGGGCGCTGTACCTCCTACTTTTTGCAATGATTTTCATCCTCCTGTTAAACAGCCTACTGACTTTGTGATTCCATCACTGTGGCTTGTTTATGGAGTTAATTCTGTACTTCTTCCTGGTGGGTACAGCTGTCTCTATGCAGCTATTAACATGCTTGTACAGGGTTTTTGTGAACAGTGCTGCAGAGGCAGTGTTCTCAGGGTTTACGGGGGATTTAAATTTTGCCAGGTTCTCACTTAATAGCAGGAGGTTAGCCTTAGAATAATTCATGAATATTCCATGTTTAGCTGGGGTCCAGGTTTTATTTTTACTTCAAAGTAGACCATTTTGTGGTCTGACTTTAGCAGGGAAGGCATTACAGTAGGGGATGTGCAGCACTCTCACATATTAGTGAGGACCAGATCCAGTATTGTTACAGTAATACTGGGTGCCTGGCAATCTAGTGGTATTGTGATTGGTCCTTTGGGGGGGGGGGGTAAAGGTCACTGAATCTGTTGGCCAGTATATACTGGCAATATCTCTTGGCTCGGTATAGCAGGTACCATTGTGCAGTAGCGCAGGGCATTGCTGTGGAGATTCTTTACATAACTATAGAAGGCCTTGTGGTGGTCTTTACTCTCTGCTGCAATTCTGTTTTCATAGCTAGCTTTAGAGGATTTGATGAGGGATCTCAACTTTTTGTTTGAAAGAGTTTCTTTCTATCACTGTTGTACCTCAGCTGCTGATGCACATGTTTGAAGTATCCTCTCTCCTTAATGCTTAGGTTTTGGAAAGAACACAGGGAGATTTATCAGACCGATTAAGAGTGAATTCGGAGACCACTTTCAGCATGAAAGAAGGATTAATGCATAACATAACCCCATCCTTGTGGAAAATCAGATATGTTTGTCCCACCATGAGAGCTTGCAACTCATTAACCCATCTTGCAGATGCCAAAGCAACTCACGTGAAACACAGCCTCCCCCTGACCCACTTAAAACATAACCTAAATCAATGGATGGGCGACCACAAGTTCACTCCTGGTGTTGTGCCCATGTCCCCCATGCTCCCCCTGGACAGAGGAAGTCATTATTAACTACCATAGACCCTGACCTCTACAAACTTCACTACCTAACCACCGACAATTGGGGTGACTCGGGATAAATATGGCTAGGCTTGTAAGGGCTCTAGGGGCATTAGCCTAGAAACCTTCTATGAATCTATAAGGAAAACACATTTCCATATTAAGAAGTTGACATCAGTTTATGCTGCTTTTTCAAAAAGATGCCAAGGTTAATATTTCAAGAACATAGTTGATATCCCATGAAGGAGAAATGTGCTAGTGAGGGGGCCTCGTATGTAAAACTCCTTTCAGGAACTGTTTTACCAAAAGAAGCCATCCTGAAGTAGGTCATACAAATATTTCAAGATCAGTGAGATATTGCCCTCAACATACCCTCTGTTTTCATTTAGGCACCACTTAGAAAACCTTGGCCATTTATAAACATAAGATTTTCTAGCAGCAGGTTTTCTGGCCTCCTTTAACTCTTGCTGCACATTCTCATGAAACAAGTGACTAAACGGACTCTAGATTGAATCAAGGCTGTCAGTTGAAGTTACTTCAAACTGGGGTGCACCACTTGCCCCTGAAACAGTGTGAGCAGATCCAGCGTGTGAAGTCATCTGTGGTAACTGCACTAAGTCAATACTATTAAAAGAGAGAACCAAAAGTGCCTCGGCCAATAGGGGATCATCATAATGATCTTTGGGATTTCTTTCTGGATCTTCAGAAGTACCTTGCAAATCAGTGGAAAGGGTGAAAACACATATAATAACCTTCCTGTCCAAAGGAATGAGAATGCATCTGTCCTCCAAGCATGGCTGCAAGGATAAATTTTCAACTGTTAGTTTAGAAAGGAGGCAAACAGATCTATAGGAGTGTTCCCCATATCTGGACTAGATCCTGAGACACCACTGCCCTGAGCCACCACTCGTGCAGGTCTGCTCAGGATATGGTTAGTCTGTCTGCCACAATATTCTGCTCTGATGGGGTGTATGACACCTGAAGAGTCAGAGGATGCTGTAATGCCAGCTCCCAGGCCATCACTTAACTGGCACAGATGGTAGGACCTTGTACCCCCTTATGTGAGGTACCACAACATTGTGGTGTTGTCCGTAACCACCAGATGACTATCCAGAGTCCATAGGTGGTGAAGGAATTTTAAGGTGTGAATCACCTCACCACAAACACCTCCTTAACACTGATATGCTTTCATGTGTCCTTGGGCCACCAAGTGGCCTGCACTTGTATTCCACACGGACAGAGCATCCCAAGCAAAAACCAGACAAAGCTGTCCCAACAGATTGTACTGGTACAGGAGTGGAGAAAAGAAGTCATGGATTGATACTCAACTGATCTCTCCACCACTGTAGCCTTTGTGTGATGAAGGGCAGCACTGGCGACTGGGATTCCAGGGAATGAAGGTGCTGGGTCCAACAATTTAGGGCATACCACTGAATTATTTTGATGTGAAGATGGGCCAGTAGTATTCATGAGAATCAAGGATAACATTGCCCAAAAATTTTTAGGAATCCTCTTGTTGACGAAACATTCCTCTTGGAGAATTCTAGAAACACCTTCAGGTAAGACGGGATCTTCTCTTCTAGAAGAAAGGTCATTCTTCTGTGTGAGTTGACTAAATACCCCAGAAAGACTAGTCTTTGCAAGGATGTCAGACATGACTCCTGGATGTTCAACTTGAACCACAGCTGGGCAGAGTAAAGCCAAGACTTTCTCTAGTGAATCCAAACATGTGACATAAGACTGCACAGATCAGCAAATTGTCCAGGTAAAGAAAAATGTGGCTGTCCAGAGTCTGACAATGGGCCAATACCAGGGCAAGGCATTTGGGAAAACACTTGATGTGCAGTGGATAGCCCAAAGTGTAATACAGAAAACTGATATTGCAGAAATCTCACGAAGTAATAAGCAATGGGGATAGGATTATATGCATACTTCAATTCCAGGCTCACCATGAAGCAGTGGTCCATCAAAAGGGGAAGCACTGTCTGCAGGGTGAACATCTTAAAATTGGGGGCCTTGACAAACATGTTCAAAAAAGAAAGGTCCAACAGTAGTCTCCACAACAGCTCTTTCTTTGGGACCAAAAAATTCTGGAGTCAAAAGATCTTATTCTTTCGGAAGAAAGGACCGGTTAGAAAGGACTGGTTCTACAACCCTGGAGTTCAGCACTTGCTGGAGAATAGGAGGGAATAACAAAGTCCGGTCTGCAGATGATGGGAAACCCCTATGAATGGAGGTGGATGTTCTTTCCACTGCCATCTCCAACTCCTGCCAACAATGGTGAGCAACCATATGTTGATACCACTGATGACTAGGCTGCCTTGTTCAGCGCTAATTTTAGAGATGTACCTGTAGGGGGACTTTAGAAAGACAGGTGCTGCACCTCAGCACAGTCACAAGTTTGAAGGTGGATTATCCTTTTTGGGAAAGGAACCCCCACATTAGGCTTGATGAGATTCTCATCCTGCAGTTTTGTTTTATTGCCTTGGTTTTTGTTTGACGGTGACTTCTGTTTGGAAGGCTGTCAAAAATTATCCTGCTTAACAGAGAGAACTGTGGGAATATGAAACATTTTAAACACCCCTTGCATGACTTTACCTCTGTCATCCCAGTGTTTAAGGATCCAATTAGTACTGTAACAAACATGTAACTTGGCTCATGTGAAGCATTCAAAATCTCATTTTTTAACTCATGAGAAAAGTTCTGGCTGTGCAACCAAGCATATCTCCTGCTCACCACTGATGATGGAGGTATTTCTAACGGTATCAGCCCTCTTTGAGGAATTTTTTTGAAGCATATTTTTGACATTTAAGAAACCTTGGCAACAATATCTCAGCGGGTAACAATGCAGAAAAAGTACAGTTGTGTACACTTACCATAAATGTAGATGTTAAGAGTGTATTCACTGTTGCAGTCATTACTTTTGGGTTATCTGCTTGCAGGTAGCCCTCAATCAGCCTGATGTCTTGGGTCCTGCGTCGGTTGCGGTCTCATCTTCCATGACGTCCGGTAGTCAGGGGTATAAAGCATGCAGCCAATGCCATTACATCAGTTTTTCTTGCCCCAGATGTCAGGTGCCCCCACAATGGGAAGCAATTATATACCAGGTTACACCTCCAGCAAAAAGCAAATGCACCAGAAAGCTTTAAGTATAGAAGTCAATAGCAGTCAGGGGGCTGGAGGGAGGGTAACCAGGACTGCAACAGTGAATACACTCTAACATGTACATTTATGATAAGTGTACACAATTGTACTATATTCTTCATGTTTCACTGTTGCAGTCATTAAATTTGGGTAGATTCCCAAAGCTAAGGAAGGGAGGAGGCAATTAGAGAGCATTAGGACCAGCTATTAGGCCCTGCAAGACTGCAGTGGCAAAACCAGCTCTGGATTTAGAAAGAATTGGCAAGTGGTAATGCTTGGCGAAGGTATGTACAGAACTCCAGGTAGCAGCGTCTAGGATGTCCCTGGTACGGACACCTCTGACAGAGGCTGTAGAGGTAGATGCAGCCCTGGTGGAATGTGGTCTTATCCCCTGTGAAGTAGGTTTTCCATGGTACTTGTAGCAGAAATTAATCCAATGGCCTATCCACTTAGAAATGGTTTGCTTTGGAATGGCCTTTCCCTCTACCCCTGCAGTGAATGCAACCAGCAGCTGTTCAGATTTCCTGAGAGGCTTAGCCCTGTCCAAGTAAAATCTAAGTGGTCTGTGCACATCCAAGGAGTGCAGTATTCGTTCCCCTTTGTTCTGTGGATTAGAAAAGAAGGTTGGCAAATGAATGGATTGATTAAGGGCCACACTGGATACCACCTTGGGCATAAAGGAAGGATTGGTCCTGAGGGACACCCTGTCCGCATGAAAGATGATGTAAGGCTCCACTGCCATGAGGGCCTGTAATTCAGACACCCTTCTTGCTGAAGTGATGGCTTGAAGAAAGGCTGTTTTTCAAGAAAGGAATTTCAACTCTGCATTTGCAGCTGGCTCAAAGGGAGGTAGAGTGAGCTTTTCCAATACAAAGTTAAGGTCCCAGGCTGAAGTACGGGCCCTCCTGGGTGGTCTTAAGTTTTTGGCCCCTCTGAGGAATTGCTTCAGCAGTGGATGAGAGAAGAGGAGTGGCTCTGTACTATAATGTGCTGAAATGGCCGAGGCATGAATTCTAATGGAAGAAAAGGAAAGGCCCTGGTGAAGCATCTCAGTTAAGTATTGAGGAATGTGCGTTAAATTGGGCACTGTTGTGCCCATCCCATGAGTTAGGCTCCAGGAACAGAATCTTTTCCATTTTTCAGCATAGGATTTTCTAGTATTAGGCCTCCTTGCCTCCAGAATAACATCCATCACTTGCTTACTGAGGGATGGTAACGGAGAGCTCAGATAATTAGCCAGGCTGCAAGGTTCAGGGTTTGAAGCTGGGGGTGCAGAATCTGGCCCTCCTGCTGGGACAGCAGGGCAGGTGCCATGGATCCAGCAGTGACACACTGTGCAAGAGGGGGTACCAGTGTTGGCGTGGCCAGTCTGGTGCAAGGAGTATTGCCCTTGGTTTGTCCTGCTTGATTTTTAGTAGAACTTTGGAGAGGAGAGGCAGAGAGCGAAAGCCATAAACGGATAGGTTTTTCCAGGTAAAGGACAAAGCATCCACTTTCCAAGCTCGTCTCTGGGGAGTCCTTGTGCAGAATTTGTCCAATTGGTAGTTCTGAGGGGAGGCAAACAGGTCTATCTCTGGACTCCCCCATTTGTTTCTCAAAATGTTGAATATCTTTGGTTCCAGTTTCTACTCGTGTGGGTCCATGACATTTCTGCTTAGGTCATCTGCCAGTGTATTTAGCTTGCCTTGCAGGAACTGAGCTTTGTAGGTGCACTTAGTAGCTCAAGGCTGTGTTCCACAGAGCCATGGCTAGTCTGCAGAGAGGGTATGAGTGGGTTCCCCCCTGCTTGTTTATGTACCACATAACAGTGGTGTTGTCAGTCTTCACCAATTACTTCCTGGAAGAATGTGGTCCTTGAAGGCTGTCAGAGCATTCTGTACAGCTAACATTTATTTTTGATTGATAAGCAGGTGCATTTGACTCTGGTTCCATTTGCCCTGAATGCACTGCCCTGCCAAGTGAGCCCCCCATGCATAGTCTGATGCGTCTGTTAGGGTTTGGGCGGCAGGGGGTAGAGTGAATGGCAGTCCCTTGTTGTGGTGGCAGGCCTCTGCCCACCAAAGGAATTCTGTGTTTAGACAAGGGATGATAGGAATAATTGATACTAGGTCCTGAGAATGTTGACACCATAGGCTTTTTAGATACCATTGTAGTTTCCTCATATGGAATTAGTAGAATGGAAAAGGCCTTGAACCCCAGGGCTTGCAGTATTTTCCTTGCAGATAGCTGGGTCTTTGTGGCCAGTAGTTTGAAGTAGGCTGTCAAATAAACTTGTTTCTCTGGTGCGAGGTAGGCCATCTGGGAAGTTGTATTCAAGCTTGCTCCCCAGAATACAATTTGTTGGCAGGGTACTAAATGTGATTTCTTTCCGTTTATGGTGTACCCCAGAGAAGTTAGTAATTTCTTTACAAATGCCAGATGATTTAACAGTATGTCCTGGCTTTCTGCCTGAATTAGACAATCGTCCAGGTATGGGTATATTTGAATATTTATTTGCCTGCAGAGTGCAATGACTGGAGCTAGGCACTTTGTGAACACCCTGGGCGCAGTAGACAAGCCAAAGGGCAGTGCAGAGAACTGATGCATGTAGCCTGCTCTGAAGCGTAGGTATCTTCTGCAAGATTCCCTTATTGGGATGTGCAGGTAGGCTTCCTTTAAATCCAGTGTTGCCAACCAGGCATTTTTGCCTAGCATGGGAAGCAGCTGATGAAGAGTTAGCACTTTGAATTTTGGGATTACCAGGAATTGTCCTTTCTGGCTACCAGGAAAAGTCTTGTGTAAAAACCTTGCCTCCATACCTCTTCTGGGACGGGTTGAATAGCCCTGATAATTAGAGAGAGAACCTACTTTTAAGCCTCTGCCCACTGATTTGAGGGTAGGTCTGGCCAACCGTTTGAGGTTGGTAAGGAGTGGAAGTGGAATCTGTATCCTTGGGGAAACTATATTTAAAACCCATTTGTCTTGGGTAATGAGTTCCCAGTTTTTTTGCATGCAGGGCGATCTTTCCCCCTAAAGGAACAGTCAGTTGAGCAGGGCTTGGAAGGTTTAAAGTTAAATCATTGTGATAGTTTACCATAGGGGGGTGTGTTACTACTTCCAGTTTTGGAAGTGGGAGCCTCCCACTGCTTAGGTCTGTGAGTACCTTGAGACGGAAGCCTGGGTGGTCTGCTGGTCCTGGGTTTGGACTGAGAAGGCCTGGAAGAGACAGGAAAGGACCAGTTCTTAGAAGGCCAGTGCCTACTAAATCTGGGAGGCTGTACTTGCAAGAAATATTTAACAGTTTGCATAGATTTAGCTTTTTCTTCCATCTTTTTAAGTACTTCTTCTGCTTTGTTGCCAAACAGGCGGTCTTGGTTTAAGGGAGCATCCAGTAATTTAGCTTTAACATGACCTGGCAAAGTTTGCTCCTTAAGCCAAGCATGCCTTCTAAGTACAGACCCATTGACAGCAGCCCTGCAAGATGCCTCTAATGAATCAAAACCACACTGCAAAGTATGTTTAACAACTTGTTCAGCAGAATGCATTAAATCTTGTAATTCTTTATTTTCAGCACAGTCAGGAATCAACATCACTTTCTGTTTAAGCAATCCAATAATATGCTGCTGATACTTTAACATAGAAACTGGCAGTTTAAGGCTCTAATGGCTAAAGTAGCAGAAGTGTATACCTTCTTACTCCATCTGTCCAGGGCCCTGGAACCTCTATCAGAGGGAGTAGGGTTTTTGGCAGTAGTAGCCTTTATGCCTTTGGGTCCCTGTGAAATGGTCTCAGGATCCACAGTAGGATCCTTAAAGAGGAACTTGTGAGAGTCAGGTACTCTGTAATACCGGTCAGATTTTCTGGGAGCCTGAGTAAAGTGTCAGGGGCCACGCTAGATTCCAAGAAGGCATCATCTACAATGTCCAGTACAGGAGGGATAGCTAAAGGCCTGTGTTGAGGTAGGAGTAAAAATTCCCCAAGCCTCTTTTTGGAGTCAGAGTAATCCTGGCTTTCCCAGCGGAAATGCTCCCTTAGAGTATGCAAAGTTTCACCAAAAGAGAAATCCTCTGGAAAGGAAGCAGAGGGAATAGAGTCCTCTGCATCAGAATCCTCACAGGTAGATACAGGCAACTCTTGGTCATCAGAAAAACACAGACATTTCGGAATCCTGATCAGAAGGAAAATCAGTTCTAGGTCTCTTAGAGGGAGGAGGGTGGCTTCCCCTGCTTAGAGTAATAAGGTCTTCAGCCATTCTTATCATTTTTTTTTAGGCATAAGAGCCTGACCATGTTGTCTGGGCGTCTGTTTTCTAGTCGTAGATCGAGATTTAAGCCTTGAAGAAGATGGTGTCGGTTTAATATGCAAGTCAGTAGGCCTGAATACACCATCCTATTTGCAGTTAAGTTAACTAATACATTTATTAACATAGGAATTATTATTTACGATGTAAACAGTAAACACGAGCAGTCTGATTTTAATTAATGCAATTGTATATATGAAGGGTATCTATTTTGCATCCATTTTGTATTGATTATAGAATTGTTGTTTTAATGTTTATTGATAGATTGGTGATTTAACTTTTAACTATGCGCTTACTGACGTAACTATGTCAATTTTAGTTTAAATTTGGTGCCTTATTGTATTCCTGTTGCTTTCCTCTGAAGAAGTTATTTGAGTTGATGTAACGAAAACGTACTGTGTTTTTTTAAAATAAACCGTTTACGTTCAGGATATTTGTTTTTGGCTGCTTTGCTTTGGTTCGAGATCCATTTTTTCTTTGCTTTTCTGAATACACCCTCAGAAGCCAGTGCCTGCACAGCAGCTCCGGACCCATCCAAGGTAGAGACAACCGCAGGTTCCACAGTCGACGAAGCATCTCGCGACATACCGGACTCCGAATGGGTCTCAGTAGAGGCCTGCGAATCTGAATTAGCGGGATCAGGGGCTGCGAAAGCGTCTCACTGAGTATCGGCGAACTGGCGACTAGCTTAAAGGAAGCGTTGTCGGCAACTTTGGACCTATGCGGCCTGTGTCTGTCTTTATCTTTGCATTTTTTCAGAATGTCGGTAGTTGGGTGGCTTACCAAAGCTATTTCTGGATACTTGAACAGAGTACCAAAATATTTAGATGTGAAAATGAACAGACGACTAACAGTTCGAGGTTTGAATAAGGCACAAAACCAACAGCGAGGGACGTCGTGGTCTGGGCCTAAGCAAGGAATGCAGTACGAATGAAAATCTTTGAGAGGTATTTGCTTTCCACAGAAATACAATTGTTAACTTTTACTGACATCAGTTTAGAGCAAGAAAAAGTTTCCCCAACGGGGTACTTAGCTTTGTTGAAGACTTCGGATCTGAAACTCGAAAACAAAATTTCAGGAGTCGGCTGACTGGCACTTGCGAACTGCTTCTGCTTTGGGCACCACATGGCAAGAAAGACTGATGTAATGACGTTGGCTGCATGCTTTATACCCCTGACTACCTGACGTCATGGAAGATGAGACAGCAACCGACGCAGGACCCAAGACTTTGATAATCAGGCCGACTGAGGGCGACCTGCAAGCAGATAACCCAAATGTAATGACTGCAACAGTGAAACACGAAGAACATCTAGTCTAAGCTATACATACATCTCAACACAAACTTCCACATAAAACACTGGTACTTAAACACTTTAAAAGCTACCATGGTGGAGTGAGACAGCTTCTTTGCCTTTGATTCTCGCCATCTACCTATCTTATCGGAAGAAAAGGTATTTGAAGATGATAGAATCCTACAATTAGAAGAATATGGTGGGGACACCAAAGCACGGCTGACAGACAAGGGGGCTTGAAAGCCAACATGGGCACAACCAAAACGAGCACAGGAAAATTACAAGCTTACTTAAAAACATCATCTAACATTTGGATCAATGGAGGAAAGGTCTCCACATCTGCAGCCTTAACCTCAAAAATATCATAAACCCTGGTGATCTCTGGGGCAAATGATGACTTCTCCCAACTGAATACCTCCTTAAATTTAGGCAGCACTTCGGTAAAAGACAACATCTGTTTGGTTTCCTGAACCTGTCGCCATCAGAGGAAATGGACTGATCTGAACTGACAGGTCTGAAACCTCAGACACCATATCCCCTTCAAAATCAGGATCCTTAGATGACTGGAGGTAGAACCATTGGCGCTATTCATAACACAGGTATACACCCTCTAAACAACTTCCTGAGCAATGGACCTAGCCATAGCAACCATCTCAGGTGGGGAAAACAGCCAGAGACTACTGCCCTATCCCATGGTGTGTCTTCAGTCTCTTAGCATGTTACATGTCACAAAGACACCAAATTTTAATAAAGTTTAGTTTCAACACCACATGAACAGAAACAACCTAAAATAACCTTAGAGAATGCATTAAATATAAACTTAAGAAAAATTCCAGTACAGATTCAAATCAGTTAATTCTACAGCATCTTGTTCTATGAGCAGGATCAATTTTTTTCCACTCTCTTGTTCTCTTACCTTAACAAATTAATTATTTAAACTCTTGATCAATAATCATCCACAACATTTCATATTGTTGCTAAAATATGCCTGGCCTGTACATAAAACTAAAAGGACCAAACACATTTTCATTGCATGTATCTTGCCATTCATATCTATTTTCTTAGTAATTGTATTATCTTATGTTTAGTCAGTGCTCCACATATTTTGAGATGCCACAACACAGTAAGTTTTAATCCTTACATCTAAATATGTAACTTTATTGTGTTCCCATAAATGGGGGTACTGCTGAACCACTTCATGTGTGGGTTTATAGACCACTACAGTCTTTGTTTTATCTTCATTCATTAATTTTATATCTCGAAAAGACACAAAACTCTCTATATATTCCTTAACACTGAAACGTCCTTTTCTGGATTTAACAAGTACAAAATGCTATAATTTGCAATTAAGGTGAACTCTTTTTTATTACCATATACCAGTTATAGCCTAGAATTTGTGAGTTCCTTATTTCCTTTACCAATGGCTCTAAATATAAAGTAAACAAAGGCGAAAGAAGACACCACTGCCTGGTTCCTCTGTTCGAACACAGCTCATCAGACCAGTCCACCTTAATTCAGGTCTGACCCTTCCTACAGCTTTCTAATTAACTCTGGTATTCTAGCAGGGAATGCAAATATTTCCACTGCCCTACTTATAAAATCCTAGCTAACTCTATTGAATGCTTTTTCTGCATCAAGACCCAACAATAGTGGTATTTTCTTACATTATGTTTCCCTCTGGGTCATCACTGTACAATTAATGCTGTCAGATGTTTGCCTCCCCACCACAAAAATCACACTGATCTGTATCAATCAACTTTGGTAACATCTTTGCCATTCTCATGGCTATTATGGACAAACACTTTATGATCATATAATCATAGTTTAAAACTGAAACGGGTCTATAAGAAGCTAGCTCAGAAGGGTCTTTACCCTATTTGGGTAACAGCAACCATATTTTTTTCCAAGATGCTGCCCCCCCCCCCCCAAATGGTGTTAAAATGAAAGTTATGTACTTACCATAACAATAGATCTTTGTTGCCTCTTTCCATCTGGATCAGCTTGTAGGTCATCAGATCAGACTCTGATCTGAGATTGACCATATACCATAGACTTCAGCCCATTCATCTCAGCTTCCTCTACCCATAATCCTGTTCTCCACAAGATTACCTTATATCAATTTTGCCCCATGCATCCCAAACTGACAATGTTCAGTATCAATGGGGAAAAACAATCTCCCCGACTCAGTCATCCCATGATCAAAAGACTCACCATAATGGGCAGGGGAAGGAGGGAGGGAAGGTTGAACTAGACAGAATGAGACAACGTGGATCTATTGTTATGATAAGTGCATAACTTTCGTATCTGATGTCATCTTTTACATCCTGATTTAACCTGTGGGACAGAGTCCGCAGTTGTGTAAAAACCACAGAGACCTCTCACATAAGGATAATGCACAATAAGGTGAAACCAAAAGAAGCTCTGGACCTCAACTGAATGTCTAATTTATGTTGCGAGACACAGGTGTGAAGGCCCACCCAAGTAGCAGCTACACAAACCTCATCGAATGCAACTGTGGAAAAAACAAACTGTAGAAGTAGCCATAGGTCTAGTAGAATGACCTTTCAGTTCACCTTGCTTGACTTTCAAACTATAACCAGAAGAAATGCAAACAAATAGCCACTTAGGGAGAGTAATCTTAGATATTGCATGCCCAACTAGGCCTTGGAGAAGGAAAAAGCAGCTGTTTAGATTTTCCAAAAGACTTAGTTGAGGTTCTGCTTGGACAAAACTATCTATAAATATTAAGACAATGAAAAAGAATTCTGGTAAAAACAGAGGTAAATGAAAGAAATGGTGCAAACTTTTCTCCCTGGCCATCTTAGCAAGAAAAGGAAGATCTGTGTGGAGGGAAACCCAGTCTTTATGAAAAAGCAAGTACTGAGGTACTAACGAGAGAGCTTGTAATTCTGAATCCCGACAGGCAGAAGTAACTACTACCAAGAATAAGGGCTTCCAAGATAAAAACTTCAAAGTCAGCTGTAGCAGAAGGCTAACTCCTGCACCATGGAAGGCAAACCCCATGGGAGAGGACAGGATCCCAGACTAAAGGATGTAATAAAAAGATACCCTTGAGGAAAGACTTTGAAATTATGAGAGCTACTAAAGGCATATTGTCCCTACTAATGTGGAGACTGGAATTAGCTACCAATTGCACCTTAACAGAAGAATAAATTGGAGCCTGTGTGAAAAGGTTTGAAAAGTATCCAAACCCTCGACAGCGATTCTGGTCATAGCCTGCTATAGGTCTCAAACCATGTCCCAAGACTTGCACTCCACATTCCTAAGGACCCTGGAGAATACTAGGGTCCAACTTAACACCCTCATACTGGGCGACTTCAACTACCCCTCCATTAACTGGGAAAGCTACTCATGTACCAATACACTTGCCCCACGTTTCCTGGAATTTGATGTAAAGAAACTGACGGATTCGGCAACCAGGAAAACAGGAACCACTTCAAAATGCCATGCAGGAACTCTTTATTAAATAAAATAACAGACAGATAAGCGCTTTCACGCACCGATAGTGCGCTTCCTCAGATCTTCACACTGCTCTACACCAACAGTCAACTCCTCCCTGGTTAGATCCAACCACAAACTAATCACCTTGGATATCCACATCCCTCCCACCCCTTGCAAAGGAAGCCACCATGAAAAACTTCTCCAAAGCTAACTTTGGGCTCCTAAAAACAGAGGTGGCTAACTTCACGGCACCCATGCAAATGGAGAATAGTTGAATGCCTGCTGAATCATACACCAATGCACTGCACAAACATGTGCACAAATGCCTGGATCTCGCCTTACCCAATACAACCAAGACGCTCTCCTCCAAAAAAAAGGAAGCCAATCTGATGGTCCCCTGCCATAAATAAACTCTACAACAGTAGGAGGAAACTGATGCAGAATAAGGTGAAGTCCCACGACTGGAAAAACTCCCTTATCAGCCTCAACAAAAAGTTGAGATCCCTCATCAAATCCTCCGAAGCTAGCTAGCTATGAAAACAGAATTGTAGCAGACAGTAAAGACACAATCATAAGGCCTTCTATAGTTATGTAAGGAATTTCCACGGCAATACCCAGATTTGCTCTGAGCTGCTGCACAATGGTACCTCCTACACCAAGCCAATAGATATTGCCAATATACTGGCAACTTTACCACCCTCGGAGGACCAATCGCAATACCAGTAGATTGCCAGATACCCAGTATTACTGCTGCACAGGTTAAACAGCACTGTCCAAGTTCAAGAATACAGCTTCTGTGGGACCTGACAATATCCTTAGCTGTGCTCCACATGAACTACAGAGTGAACTGGCACCTCACCTGTGTGCCCTGTTCAATCACAGCCTCACCTCAGGCGTTGTCCCTACTGAATGGCACACTGCTACAGTTATCCTGCTCCACAAAGGGGAAGCGACTACAGACCCTGGGAACTATAGCCCCATTAGCCTGACGAGTCTGACATGCAAAGCTATGGAACGCATCATCATTAACCTAATAAAACAAGGATATAGGGAATCTCCAAACTCTGGAGCCCACACAGTTTGGTTTTGTGAAGGGTAGATCATGTCTAGTCAACTTGGTCGACTTCTTTAAGTCAGTCACCAGAGCTGTGGATGAAGGCAAGGTGGTTCATACAGCCTACCTTGATTTGGCCCAAGGCCTTTGATACCATTCCCCACTCAGGAATCATAGAAAAACTGACTAAGCTAGGCATCAACCCCTATATCACTAGGTGGGTTGCAAACTGGCTCACAGATGGAACCCACAGTGTGAAAGTAGCTGACACAAAGTCAGACTCCCGACCAGTCACGAGTGAAGTCCCACATGGTTCGGTCCTGGGTCCTCTCCTGTTTGGTATCTACTTCTCTGAAGTCATGGCCAACATGAAGGGTCTCTGGTTGACAAAGTTCGCAGACGACTGCAAGCTGGGAGCTATTATTAACTCTTCAAGTGATGCTGACATCCTACAGAAAGGCCTCAATGACACCAACAACTGGTGTCAGAACCATGCCCTAAGCTCAATGCCAAAAAAATGTGTAGTCATCCCTTTTGGGAAAAATCCAGTTCCCATGAATTACCATATCGATGGTAGTCCACTGAACACAGAAGAAGCTGTAAGAGATCTGGGAACAAAGGGCGACAGCAACCTCTCCTTTGACCACCACATTGCCACTGTGGTCAGAAAGTCCTTCTGTGTGGCACATCTCATTACTAAGGGGTTTTGCATTCAGGAAGAAAGAGGTCATTGTCTCCCTCTACTCTTCCATCATTACGCCAATCATAGAGTACAATGTCCCATTTGGCATCCACCACACTAGACACCTACAACAACTGGAGAGGCCACAAAAGTACCTCACAAAGAGGATCCTAGGCCTTAAACACTTGTCCTATGTGGACAGACCCGAAAAACTCCACTATTCTCTCTCTCTCATATCGCCTACTTACAGGAGATCTCTGCTTGACTTACAAAGCCATGTCTGACCCAGCTCTGTTAGAAATGCTACATCTAAAGAAATCCCAATCCCTCTGCACCACACGCTCCAGAGACCTCAACCTCATTACCACAAACAGAACATGCTGCAGGGACACGTTCATAACACAGAGACGGGCCATGCTATGGAATAGACTTCCCATACATGTCAAGCAGAACACCTCACTGGTCCTCTTCAAGAGAACTCTTGATGAGTGGATGGGAAATAGAAAATTCACCCCATGGATCACTCCAGTGGCTCTGCTCAAATAGTGGCACTGGGAACTAATGTCGGCTGAACAATGCCAGGGTAATCCTATGGGCTAGGATTGTAAAGGGTCGAGGGCCATTAGCCTAGTACACACCTATGAACAAGCAAAACGTTTCCCTTACAGGCATACACCCTATGGGTACACAATTTTTGAGGAGACAAAATATGAACTACTCTGTCTGAAAGCCTGGGATTTCAGGCCATCAAGGGAATTGGGGAAATCACGCAGTTAACTTGAGAGTCTTGAAGGCTGGGCAGGTCCAGATCTGCCAGGTGAGAGATCAGATCTGGAACAGGATCCAGGACCCAAGGAGGGTATTTCAGAAGTCAAATAAAGAGGAACCACACCTGATAGGGTCAAAAGGGTGGAAAGAAGGAATACAGTTGCCAACAGTGTCCCCATGTGACTGTCCCTGAGAAGGGATTAAGGAAAAACAGCTGCTGCACTTGGTGTTGGATGGAGATGCGAACGTACTGCAACACAGAGTGCCCCAGTGCTGAAAAAGTTAAGAGATGGCTCTTTCACACAACTCTCATGCGGAAAGAGAATGTTCTGGCTCAAACTGTCTGCCGATATGTTGGATCTCCGTGGGATGTGTGTTGCAACCAGAAACTGTTGAGATGAAATGACTCATTGCCAGTCTCACGTGGCTTCTTAACCAAGAGCATTGTAATGGGTTCCCCTGTTTGTTTAGGTACCATACCACAGACGTTATTAGTCAGACCCAAAATCATACCCTTGGGAAAAACATTCTGAAAAACCTGCAACCCAAGGAGGACCACCCTCATCTCCAAGACGCTGATGTGAAGATTGGTCTTGGTAATGGACCAAGGTCCATCTAGACAGTCTACCCTTCGACATGACCCCCCCCCCCCCCGAGAAGAGAGTTGCCTGTCATAATCATGCTGGGGGGGGGGGCAGAAGAACAGTCCTCCAGTGGACACCAAGGGAGAATTCAACAACCACCTGATATGATTCTAAGAGACCTCTGTCATCATAAGGGGAAATTCCACAGGATGTGTCAGATAAGAGCAGTGCACCACAAATGTCCACTGCAGAACCCTGATGTAGTACTTCGCTAGGGGAAACCAAGCAAATGGCACCCACCATGTGTCCCAAGAGTTTGAGAATAAGATAAGCTGGATGGTTTGGGAAAGAAAGTAAAGAAAGAGCCAGATCCCACAAAGCTGATACTCTAGAGACTGGAGGTCTTGCAATCTGAGAAACTATGTCCATGTGGCAGCTTATGAAATCTATCGACTGCACAGGAAGTAAGTTGGACTTCTGAAAGATGACTGATTCCCAAGGAACTGCACAGCTAGAGTAAGGTGTCTCTGGCTCTGACTAAGGGTGCTTCTGATGGAGGAGGTAAGGAGCCTTATCCAGGTAAAGATAAATGGTAAAAACTCTGTACCCATGAACTGCTACATAGACAGCAGGCTATTAACACCGAATGTGTGATAACAGACCTTGGGACCCAGATGGACAGTAGTCTTTCCTTTGATAGTCACATTGCCACAGTAGTCAGGAAGTCCTTCTACATGGCACACCTCATCATAAAAGGGTTCTCATCCAGGAAAAAAGAGAGGTCACTGTTCCCCTCTACTCGACACTCAGACGTTAAATGTCAGATGTAAAAAAAAAAAACCTGGAACCCATTACAGAAATGAGAAGGACTGAAGCACCTTCACTCAACCTCCCCAGTAGGAGAATGTTAAGAAATTCCACAGAAAATAACAAATGCAAAAACAGCTCCATCCTGCCATACACTTTGGATTATCACAGTATCAAAATGTTATTAAAAAAAACTGGGCCACTGTCACAGGAAACCATTATCTAATTAACAGCTTAGGTGAAGCCCCATCCTTTGTTTACAGGAAGGCCAAGAACATTAGACATTTTGTTGAATTTAAACCTAGACTATATGACAGAAACATTCCTTCGTTGAAGGTTGTGCGTTAGGCCTGGCAAGCCAGTACGTAAAAATCTACTGCCAATCATTAGCAGACCGGAGTTCCGCTGTGGCGATCCCTAACCGGGAAAAGCCGAAAGACACAAACTATATGACAGAAACATTAAAGATGTGAAGCTTATTGTACATTTTGTATATTTATACAGCAAAGTCATAATTTTTATTGCCCTTATTTAAAGAAAATCATTAAGACCAATGAAGGGGGTGACTTAACACTACAAAAGTAATTTACAGGGCACAGTGCAACAAATGTAATGCATTTTATGTGGGCAAGACTGTAAATAAACGTAAGCATAGGATTTCATGTCATGTGGCAAAAATCCGCTCTAAATGTAAAAATAAAGCACTAGACAAACACCTTGCTCTGTATAAAAAACGACATTTTTAAGTTCCAGACACTGGATCGCATATACATGGGTGATCTTGAAGTAAACATCCTGACTATGCTGGCAATTAACGCTGAACTCTTTTAGGAAGCCTGAACTAAACTACTACTGTTCACTTAAAAGTGTACTGGAACTTAGAAAATTGCCACATTGTTTACATGACTAATTTTATTTTATTATTCCATTTGGTTTTAAATACCATGGTAAATAATTTTTAATAGAAGTATATTGTCTATAATACCAGAATGGGGAATGGTGTCAAAGGCCTTTGCAAGGTCTAGGTAGGCTGAGTGTACCACCTTTCCCTCATCTATAGCCTTGGTAACTGTCTCAAAGAAGCCCACCAGGTTTAGGAGGCATGATCTGCCCTTAAAGCCGAACTGGGTAGGATCCAGTGTTTGGAGGTTCCCAGCGTCTCTGTTAATGAGTTCCATGATGATGCGCTCCATAGCCTTGCAGACTAAGCTAGTCAGGCTTATAGGGTGATAGTTCCCGGAATCTGTTGTGGCTCCACCTTTGTGGAGCGGAATAACCGTTGCTGTGCATCATTCTATGGGTACATAACCTGTGGAGAGGCCGAGTTTGAACAGTGTGTTTAGGTGAGGGGTTAGTTCGTCTTTGAGCTTATGTAGGACGCAGCCTGGGACACCGTCTGGTCCCACTGATGCTGTGTTTTTGGCTTTGGAGAGGGCTGTTTTAACCTGAGTGTCTGTGATTTCAGGGGCACTATATTCTTCTGGTATAGTTATGGCCCCTTTTGGGGGTGAGAGGGGGTTGAAGTTTGCACTGAACCTGTCCGCCAGGATGTTGGCTATATCAGTTGGCTCAGCGTATTTTGTGACATTCTGCACTAACTCTGAGCAGATCTGAGAATTGCCACTTAGAGTCTTGACATAGCTAAAGAATGCCTTGTGGTTATCTTTGGAGTCCATGGTAATTTTTCTTTTGAAGCTAGCCTTGGATGACTTTATGAAGGAACGTAGTTTCTTGCTGATGCTGATCAGGGATGTCTTCCCTTCTTGGGATTTTACTCTTTTCTGTACTAGTTTCCGCCTTCTATTGTATAGCTTGCTTATGGCAGGGGTCCACCAGACTGGTTTCTTTTTCTCGGAGGAGTGAGTCTTGGTTTTGTCTGGGATAGCACAATCCATGCATTCTTGTAGGTGCCCGTAGAGTGCATAAGTAAAGGATTTTGCAGCTTGGACAGCGTTATCCCTTAGCATGGAGGCTTTGAAACTTCCCACCTCGGTCTTAAGTAAAAGTTTGCTTTTGAAGTTTGCTTTTGAAAAGTTTTTCAGGGTGGCTTCTTTGATCGGGGGTGGTGACGGAATGTGGATATCCAGAGTGATTAGTTTATGGTCAGATCTAACCAGCGAGGGGTTGACCTCCAGTGTGGAACACCGGTTGCCCATGTTGGTGATGACCAGGTCCAATATGTTGTCACCTCTGGTGGGGGTGTTAACCAGTTGATCCAGGGCATTTGAGTTTATAAATTCTAGGAAATGCTGGGCCAGGGAGTTTGTACTTGAGTAGTTCTCCCAGTTAATATTTGGATAATTGAAATCACCCAATATCAGGGTGTTTGGTAGGACCTTTATGTTTCCCAGTGTTTCCAGGAATGCGGAGTGGGGGTTCTGGGACATGGTGGGTGTCTGTAGCAAGCTATAATTTGAACAGCAGTTTTGCCCATTGTTAGTTGCACGTGGATGATCTCTGAAGCATCGTGCTGTGCCACTAACCTGGAGGTGTGGGGATCCTTGATGAATATGGATCCCCCACCTTTTGTATTTCGGTCCGGGTTTTGTGACTGAAATGTATGGTACGAGTTGTAGCCTGGTAGTGCTGGGGTGCTCTCTGGATCCTTAAACTAGGTTTCTGTTACTGCACATATATCAATTTTCTCCATACTGAGGAGTGCCTCGAATGCGTGCATTTGGAGGTTTAGACTTCTGGCATTGAGCAGCATTATCCTCAGTTTTTTACTTGTGCTATTCACGGCAGTGGGTTTGTCTTTGAGCCTTGCCTAAAAAAGGCACTATGGGGGTGGCAAGAACCTTGGCCAGTATTCGAAAGCCTAAGGGTGACAGGTGCAAGCAGTCTCTAGCAAAGCAGCGTGGTTAGTCGAGCATGTCATCCCAGGCTGACAGACACTGGATCCCCTTTGAATGACACCAGAAGCTTATCCAATTGTTGAAATTGATCATTTTTCTCTATACCGTGGTATCATTCTTGGTGAGGACAGGATGCTAGTCAGGGTCAGGGTCATACCAGCCTGGGCTACATGATCAGAGAGCTCCTCCATGTCTCTTTTCATATAGTCCAGGGAGGTATGGCTCAGGTCATTCACATCAACATGGACAATGACAGAGTCATATTTGTACTTGTTCTGGAGTGACCTGAGTGCTTGTGTTATGTGGCGGATCCTGGCACCAGACAGGCAACTAACAGTAACCTTCTCCTTGTTCAGCCTAGTGAGTGGGACGTCAGTGTGCCGGACTATAGAGTCACCTATTACTAGTGTGTTGGGTATGTTATTTTGCCTTAAGGGCTGTGATTGTGTGGCACACTGGTTTTGTGAAGTACGTGTTTCATGGTTTGTGTTGGGGGGGTGGTGGTTGCTTGGATGTCTGCTTTGGAGGTCTCTGTTGCTTTTGCAGATTTTTATTTAGAGCCTCCTAGTATGTTTTTATGTATTTATTTGTGTTTTTTGCCAGTGCTGGTTTCATAGGTCTGTGTGAGACTGGTGGTGTGATGCAAGTAATTCCCTTCTCCTCTTGACTGCCTGGTCCAGTCTTGGGTTGAGAGCTTAGCCTCCAGTTTGGCTGTATAATTGCATCTCTCACATGTATTAGTGTTTGGTGGAAGGAGGAGAGGGTTGTCTGTGTACATGAGGCAATTGTAACATTGCCTCAAAATGCCCAGATTCACCAGATGGACTGGAGAGTACACCTGAAACTGCCCTTTGGCCATGCCTGGAAAGGTAAAGTGAACTGTTTTACTGATTGGCTGGTAAGGTCGAATAGAGAGCCTTGTCCTTCTCTACAGTATGGGGGGGGTTTAGTGCTAAGGTTGATCAGTGCTTGCTATGAGTTTTGGGCAAGTGCAGGGATGAAAATGAATGATTTGAGTGCTTAAGTTGAAAGTTTGTCTAGTTCCAAGGGAAAAATTGAAGAGAAGACTTTGTGGAGCCAGGAATAGTTATACCCTAGCTAACCGGCGTTGCCCGATGTGCAAAACTGCGCAAATGCGGGTTTTATAGCAGGGAAATGAAAGAGATAGAAATTAGCCCAAACAAACTAATAATTACTGGGCTGAAACCACTCCTTCAGGGACAGATATGCTGCTCAAAGTTCCCTCTCTCACAGTGAAGAGAGTTGTAGCACACATATCTATGGAAGCATTGTTTAAGAAGGAGACAGACGTGGATACTGGTCTCATGGAATGGGGCCTTGAGTAATATGAGTAGATTACATTCTCCTTTGATACAATCTGATAGCCATCTGGACAGGGTGACCCTGGATAACACCATCATACTAGGTGACTTCAACTACCCTAATATAGACTGGGAACACTACTCAAGCCCAACTCTGAGGTTCAT